>NW_026138097.1:7275000-7295000 GCF_025592945.1 Manacus candei
AGAATATAATTCCTGCATCATAGAGTTGTGTGAGCAAACCGTATTTTATTTAGCAAGACCTAAAATTTTCAGTGCAGTCTGACTGTAAGTAGATTGAACTGTATTTTCAGGTTAGTACGGTAACTGGAATCTCTTTCAGCAAAGTTGAAAAAGTAGATGTTGGCTTTGCTTACAAAGTAGTGCTCTGGGCAAGTAGTGTTCTGGGCTACTACATTGTTTTGAAAATTCATTATTTTAGAACATATTTTTCCAAACATATGCTGTAAATTACATATTTCAAGTCTTCAATGTGACAGCACTCAAAGTTACATAAATTATCATGATGAAGGGTGCAATTAAAATCCTTAAGTAGTTTCAAATACATAGAAATCATTAGCTAACTGAAATAAAACTTGTTAAAAGAATTGTTCACTTGCTTTGAAGGATTACCACACTATAATTAGCAATACACACTTTTCTACATACTAAGAAAGGTGGTAGTTGACTTGATCTTTTACAAAATAGAGGAACAGTATTCAGACATGTATAGGATAACATACGTATCTATAGAAAAAAAATGAAAATGTGTTTTAAAAATGGGACAACATATTACATTTACATTTCACTTCAAAATATGCAGTAATGGAAGTGTTCAGCATGGGAGAAAATGTGGAACTATTTTAAACAGAAAGAGATATAAACTGTGTATTATGCTTTCTGAACAGTATAACAGAGGTCAACCTCTGCTCTTCCCAACAGTTTCTCATGATTTTAAACTGTATTCTATTTCAAACCACAAAAAGAATTCTTCAGCTTTTTGAGAAACAACTTTCTCAGTTCAAAAGTTCAGCTTCTTAAAAAACCCAGCAGATCTACCAGAAATGATTTATTCAATCTCAGAAAGAACCAAGAAAGCATAACACAAGCTATTACTACTTCACATACTTGGTACCTACCTTCTGATCCTGGTAAAGGTTGCAGGTTCCGGTATACCAGGTGAGGTAGAGTAACAGATTACAGTTTTGAAGATTAAATCATTCAGCAGCTCTAGAACTGGTCTTCGTAAATTAAACAGCAACTAACTTCATAGTGACAGCAGATCTAATTTTGGAAGCTGGTGTTATGACTTGTTTTGGAAATGACTTGCTCTCTCAAAGGCTATTCTTAACTGTTATTATCATACAATATTGCAGTAGAAATGAAGTGCAGAATAAAACAGCGTCCTGAGTGACTCCTTATTTCAGAGTCTTTTCAGAGTAAGATATGTGGTGCTCTTTCTCATGCAATCCAGTGTCCTCTTACTACAGAAGGAGCGCTCCCACCGCAATAAATCAGATTACTACCAAATACTGACTTTAGCATATAAGTACTGGCCTACCTAAGCCATTGGTACAAAGTCCTCAAGCACATACTTAAAACTTTACTGAAAAACAAAAAATCAGTAGTCCAAATCTACTCTTACGTTAGCATATTCAAATACAGTATAAAGTTTAGAAATTTTACAAAAGTATCATATTTCAGAATTGTAACCTGATATACCTGTTTTATCCGTTAGTAAATAAACTAATCGTCCCAACTCTTCTGGTATGGTGCTAGTTCGAACAACTGTTCCAGGAATATTGTCATCTTTCATAATCATCCACCCATAGGCTGCCTTACCCATGTCCAAGTTCACACGTAAACTGCAAAGGAAATTTATACCATAATCAGTGTGAATATTAGGCAAAGTGAAAGTTATAACCAGAAAAATAAAACTAGAAGCTCTTTTTAGGATACCTGAAAAAAATAAATCTTAAATCTACGTGCACCAAAATTTTGGAACAAGGCTTTTGTTATGTGTTTGTAGAGTACATATCACACCAGAAATTCAGGCTCCATCCCAGACTTCTAGAAGATATTGCAATACGAATAAATGCAATATCATGCATTTTGCATGAGACAGATTGCAACACTTTGTGGAGATTCTTGACATAATTACATTACTACTTTGTACAGATAAGAGTAATGTATAACAAGAACAGTTCAAGTCACAGTTTTTGTCTGCTAAAACAACCAAACATCACCTATGTTTTCTTCATGATGTGAACTTATAAATATTTTTGTACCTCTTCAGATCACCATTTTTAAAAAAAAAACCCAACAACCTTTTTTCTAGGTTAGTACAACTATATTTGTCAACTTTTTCCCAACCAATCAATGAGGTTGTTGTCCTTCCCAAAATGTAGCTACAGAGGGTCTATTGCAAGAAGAGAACTGCTGAAGCAGCAAAATGCACCCTCATGTGATAGCAATGGGGCTGGAGCCTGCCAGCAGCAATAAGTAACCTTTGGGTAACTCTCTTCTAGCAAATTTGCAATTTGCAGCAAGTTTTACTGACTATACATAGAAGTGTAAAAATCAGAATTATTTTTTCCAGTTCACTCTGCACATTCATTTGTTAATATTATCATGTCTACATCATAAAAGAATTAACTACCCTTGCACCTTGTATTCCTGTGATATAATAAAAAAGCCTTCACTTATGTTGGTAAGAGATAAATTTAACCACGTTGCTCTTCCCAAAATTAAACGCTCTAACTCAAAACTATGCCACCTTGTTCTAAAAGATTTAAATGCTAAATTTTTTTAGCTATTCACCATGTTCCCACCACCATGTCAGAGGAGCAGTGACTAAGAAATAAGCACATGTTCACATCTCTTGACTCTGCTCTAACAGAAATACTAAACGAACAGGTAGGACAGTAGCAAGTTAAGCAACTGGTTTACAGTAACATGACTCTCAAAACTGTTCAAGGTCAAAATACTGCTAATGCACTTCAGACTTTTTTCAACAGTCTTGACATACTGCTTTACACCATAAACAAAAGAGCAGCTACAAAGAGTTTTCATCTTCATCTTGCAATCACAGCAACAGACTGTGAATTACCTGAGGTAACAGTGGAGGGAACAGTGAGCCACGAATTGCACTGTCCCATAAAGAAGAGGTGCATTTAACTAGAACTGTTAGGATACCTGAAATTTTGACACATACTGAAAAGAAATTTATTCCACACCCCCGCCTTCCTGAATTTGTAGGCAGAAGACAACGCGTGTTGCAGCACAAAAAGATACAAGATTCTTGTCCATTCAAGATGGTATTTTGTACTTTAACTACCTCTTATTTTCATACTGAAATCATCAGCAGAAAACTATCCTTCTACCTCGTGATAGACCCTCACTAGTTCTGCAATATCATGCCTAACTTCATCTCTCTTCAGACATATATAAAAAAGGGTGGACAACTGAAGGAGGACTACCAGATTCTTTTTACTGAAAATACTACAATATAACAAGAAAAATACTGGAAGTAACTTGCCTCACACTGGTTAACTACAGTTTTACCCTATCTTACTCACTCCAGAGCAAATACTGAGCAACCTGTATTTGTAATATGCATGTCTATTAACTTTCAGAGTTAATATAAAAAAACAAGCAACACACCTGAGACTGAAACACAAAGAACAGCAAAAGATTTACTCCTCTTATGGAGAAGAACCTGCTAGTTAGGCAGTCAAGTACAAGTTTCTCTTGTCTAGCTTGACAAGAGAAACACAAGCACACTTACTGTATTTCAGAACAGCTAGACATTTGCTCCAGCCAGGAGCAAGCGGATTAACTGAAGGATGAAAGCTGCTCACCATACCACTTCCGAAAGGTATTTGGGCTACATTTTTTTGGGGCCTGGGCTACCAAAACATGAATTCTGAGATGAATGCTCTATTTAAGCATTGCAGTCTCAGGTACATGGCAGATACAGAGAGACACCTACATGGCTGCTCTACCAAAAGTCACTCAGATAGGAAAAACTGAACTTCAGTAAGATTAAATCAGAAAAGTCTCACAAAGCTGAAGTGCACATCCTATCTTCACTTGCATCTTTTATAAGCATGTGTGTCACTTGGCTTTGATGTTCTAAAAACTCTCTATATGCATTTAACTATAATCTCAAATATAATTTAAAGATAAGGAAAAAAAAAGGAAAAAAGACCCCAGATTCTCTTGCTGAGCAGTGAGGAGAAATGTATTTCAAAGCATCAACGCATTTTAGGAATTACCCTAGCTTTCCAGCACGCACTGCTAAGTGGAACACAGCATAACCCCTTTATGCTGATGGACCTAATAGAATGCTGGCACCACTAGCCTCTAGAGAAATAACATCTGCCCAATGACTCCTATGGTCCAAGACAGCTTTCTGGCACACAGTGAGATATTGTGTACATGCTTAAATTGTTAAGACGAATAAAGAATTAAATAGGAATAAAAATGAGTGCGATACATACTTTTAGTATTAGTTCTAAAATTTGTAGATTGTATTCTGTTCTGACTTCCTTCACTTGATGTCTTTTGTCTTAAAGGACATATTTTCTTAGCAGTTATCACTTAGCACATTATGGACACTGAGGTAACACTAAAAATGATGACAGCCTATTAACAGTGAGTTTGCTTTTGAAACTAAAAAACTCTCCAACAGGACTTCACTGAAAATTCCAAGAATTTTTGCACAATAAAACCAGGAGACACTAAGCTTACTCAACCAAAAGCTATTTTCAGTGCCTGATAATATTATAATTTCTCAGAAATTCTTTGAGGACTTCAAGAAACTCATTATACAACCAAAACCATTTTAAATTCACCAGTTTTTAAACCCTTCTCAATTTAATCCAATTCAAAAGCACGAGTTATTAATGAAAATGCACAGAACAGCATCCAACGTAGCATTAGCATACTGTTGCATCAGTAACACTAATTTTTAGCAAACCAATTAACGTGAAATATTTAGGCACAGTATATTAATATAGGTATTCGAAGGCTGTTGCAGAGAAGAGGTATTTAATGAACACAATAACACCAAGTTTCTTGTCTCTGAACCTCAGCACACCTCTAGTTACCCTAGAGCAGGCAAACCTAAGGCAATTTCTATCCAACTTGGGGATGTATTACATTAAGAGCCAGGGTGGCACTTCTCTGCAATTCAGCTTCAGAACAACTAAATAACACAACACTGCAGAATCCACACTGCTTTTTACTACACATTAAAAATGTGTAAACAGTAAAATGTGTAGTTCTGCTTTTATTCCTTCAAAAACAACTGCAGTGTTTTAGGTTAAACATTCATATTCACATGACTTCTAAATCCCATTTTTTTCCCAAATTGTAATGACATTAGGTCCCTTTGTAAAGGTTTTGATTTTGGTTTTTTTTTTTTTTTTGTCAAAATGGACAAACTTGCCAATAAGCAAGGGCCTTCACTGAGAAAGGTTGACAAATACATTTAGATATTCCAGGAACATTCTACCATTCACGACTCAGTGAAAACCAATTAAGACCTAATGAAGCTAGCAAAGACAATTTTGTGAACAAAGTCATATTGTGCCCAATAAAATTCAGGTATGATTTTGAATCAAAATTATACAGTAGTTTTATTTGAATTTCCTGAGTAGTTCTATATACGCAGAAGTTTGGTAGCAAAAAACCAAAACCCTGCCAAAACTCCAGATACAGTAAGAGTATCCACAGTAGTATTAATTTTAAAATAAACAAAGTAATTGAGATACGGTCTTTTTATTTTCAGGACTTCTTTCTATTAAAGATAATACTGAGGATGATATTTGGGTCCTATTAGTATCCAAAACTGTACCAAATCTCCTATGGCTACACCCCCTAACGTTGACATACCCCTATTTTCTTGAAACAGCCATAAACTATACACAGATATATGTATTATTCACAGTCTAGAAAAAAAACATGGAATAATTTTAAAATTGTTGGTCAAGAAACAACTAAAATATTTTAACTTCAACGTGCGTGGAAAGTTAAATCTTCACAGAAAGTGACTTTTGGAGCCTGGTAACTTCTATTAACTGTCACTAGAGAAATAAAAATAAAACAAAACAGAAGTTACTTCATTTAAGCAAAATATATATTAAGATCTAAATAAATAAAAATCAATCCACAGGTGATCCCTTTAATTTTTCCTAGTTCCCCACCTCTCATATTTTATTTGGTGAGGAAAACGGAATATAATATACCTTTGTGCTTTGTCCACTACATACATTATTATTTACTTTTCTCTGCTATCTATCTGATACTTCCAAGGAGAGCCTTAGGACTATGTTTGTTTGCTTAATAATTGCTACCAATAGCTCTCTTGTACTAGTTTTTCTAAATTTTGTCTATTAGGTAAGCATATAAAAGAAAATGAAAGAAGGTACACACTGCACTTTGCATAAAACCAAGGCAATGAATGTAACTTTAAAAGAGAAGTCAATCCCACACATTTATGCTTAAATATGTATGGTAAAAAAAAATGCATATCAACCCTGTATTGCTATAGTGACTGTGGCACATGCAGTTTTTCAAGGGCCACATGCAACCTAGGTACAGATAATTACATGTTGTAACACAGGTAGAATTTAAAACTCAGGAGGAAATCTGGCGAATAATTAATGAAAAAATTAATCTATGAATTTCCTACAGGTTGAAAACACAGAATAGTGCAAAATACAAATAGAACACGTCAAACAAGCGGCTTTGGACAAGAAATGTAGCATATTCTTCTCAGAGTAACAATAACTGCTTCCTAATAAAAATGGTTCTTTGTGATTATCACATTTATCAGGTCAGATGCCTCCTTTCATTAGGCCTCATACAAAGGTAACAACGTTAACATTAGAGGTCTAATACAAATAATTTTTAAAACATAAATTAATTTTGTATATTCTACACAAATCTGGCATTACTTGCTGTAATACCATTAGATTAAAAACAGAAAAACAATTAGGAGCAAATAGGCAATGTTGCAAGATTAGAAAGGAGAAAGATATACTACAATAGATCAGCTAAAAAAATGACTTCTTTTTTAAACTGTTTGTGCTCAGCATTGGGATCAGTCCTGTTAAATAATATCTGTATCAATGATCTAGATGAGGGGATCAAGTGCACCCTGAGTAAGTTTGTGGAGGACATCAAATTATTCAGGAGTGCTGATTTCCTGGGGGGCAGGAAGGATCTACAGATGGGTCTGGACAGAACTGAATAAAGTTCAACAAGTCCAAGTGCCAGGGCCTGCATGTGGGTCTCGACAACCCCAGGCAGTGCTACAGGCTTGGGACAGAGTAGCTGGACAGTTGCCCAGCAGAAAAGGACCTGGAGGTGCTGGTCGACAGCTACTGAACATGAGCCATCAGTGCGTCCAGGTGGCCAAGGTGACCAGTGGCATCCTGGCCTATATCAGCAATAGTGTGGCCATCAGGACCAGGGCAGTGATAGTGTCTCTGTACTCAGCATTGGTGAGGCTGCACCTTGAATCCTGTATTCAATTTTGCCTCCCAAGAAAGGCACTGAGGAGTTGGAGCACATCCAGAAGGGCTGCTGGTGAAGGATTTGAAGCACAAGTCATATGACGAGCATCTCAAAGAGCTGAGGGTGTTTAGTCTGGAGAAAAGGAAGCTCAGAGGAGCCCTTACCACTCTCCACAACTACCCAAAAGGAGGTTGTAGTCAGGTGAGGGTTAGGTCTCTTCTCCCAAGTAACAAGTGACAGGACAAGAGGAAACTGTTTCGAATTGCACCAGGGGAGCTCAACATGGAGTATTGGGGAACATTTCCTCACTAAAACTGTTGCCAAGCAGTGGAACTAGCTGCCTAGGGAAGTGGCAGACTCCCCGCCCCTGAAGGTATTTAAAAGACTCACAGACGTGGCACTTGGGGACATATTTTAGAGGCGGACTTTGCAGTGTTAGGTTAACAGTTGGACTTGATGATCTGAAAGGTCTTTTCCAATCAAAATAATTTCATGATTCTATGCTTTCCTTATGCAGCATGAATATCAGACATTTTAAGTAAATCATAAAGCTAGCTCAGGCTGTAGTACAGCACCATACTTGACCCCTTAAGACTGAGTCTTAGCATAAGAGAGACTTTGCATAGCTCCTGTTGCAAAACTGATTTGTAAAATATCATGAAGCTTCACATAATATTTTTCAGTCTCTATACAGACTGCATTATATATCATGATATGGTATAAAAGCACAACACACTAAATGTGTATTAAACCACTTGCTTAAGCCTTTTTATTTTACTCTGCAAGTAGCTCTTCAGCTCTTCTGCACTGAAAATTTTGCATCATGTATCTAATATATATCTGTCCCTATATCTGAGATTACATATACTGATACTCTCACATCTATACGTTAAAAAAATCAGAGCTCCAACATGGACAGCAGAAACTACAATATGACTGATAGTAGCATAGCTGCTTGCTGCTCTTAGACTGTCTGCATAGGTGTGAGTTCCCCGAATCTCGGAATACATCCCATATCTGTATGATCTGGGATTTGATTGGCTATTAATGAATTTCAGACATAAAACTTCCTAGCAGTGTTTTCCTCACTGCCCCTGAAAACAGACTGATATAACTTGAAGGATTTATTTTAAATGCTTCTCCTTAAGACCCAGAAACAAAAAGAGCCAGGAGCCAGGTAGTACACCAAAACTTTGCTATTTGAGTGCAAGGCAGTTCCTTCCAGACATTTAGGACAGCCTCTTTTTGGCAGAATGGCTCCGTAACCAGGAGCCTTGAGGTGTCCAAAGGAAAGGACATGAGACATCTCAGCTTCTGTTCACACTAAAACTAAGGGATCCTCCTAAAAAGATGATTGATTAAGGCCCTGTCAATCCAGCTTTAAACTGCTACTAAATATAGAGCCTGGGTCATACACATTTTTAACAGATCCTCAGTCAATACCTTATCATTTTATGGTAAATCCTCTACATTCCTTAACAGTTAAGCAGAAGCACACACAGCTACAGCATTCGCACGCCTGTATATGTGAAGCAGCAATGTCATCAAACACTGCTTGGCCTAAATTATTTTCATTATCTTGAAAAACTTTCCTGGATACCTTTTTTCTTTTTAAACAAAAGAAAGTCAAAGTGCAACTCACTTAGTCTTTCAAGTTGTTGAAGAAGACTGGACAACGAATGAACAAAGTCACACTACTTGGTGGTGGAGGGGATCCAGTTTGGAGGGGCAGTACCATCACCAAGGCTAGCCTTTTCTTCAGCCTTGGCTTTCTGAATCATTGCTATGACAGCCCAAGTGAGCTGATGAAGACATGCTGCAACTAAAGGCCAAGGGAAAGAACAGAATTGTTTTGTGGTAAGGCTCTCTAACCATCTTTCCTGCACCCATATACACATATGCACTGGAATTTTCATTTCAGTAGTAGATGACAGCAGGTAACTTGCATCCCACATTGATCAAAGACTTTTCTATTCTCTTGCACTTAAAAATACAGATATGCACAGCTGCGTTTCTGACAGCTTTTAAAAAGCAAAACTAAAACTAAAACAATTGACCAATTTAGTAGCTGCAAAAACAGAAGGAAAAACCCCTCAAGATTTACATGATTTGTATCAGAATTTTAAATGTATATCGTAATTATCAGTTCTACATCAAATTAAAAAGAATTTCTCTATACCCATCATAATAGAGTTAAACTGGATAACCAGGTCAGAGATAACATATATAAATATGCCAAATTTACCCATGTTCCCCCACCTGAGGTACTGGTTTTTCATTAGCATGAAAAAAATAACGCCACAATACAGGCCCAGGAACTTCCACACTGGTATCACAAAGAGCAGCAGCATGGACAATACTTGAGGACACGTGCTCCCTGCTAGCTTGCTACATGACAGCTGTACTAGGTGATACAGTCAGACAAGATCTTGAAAAGTGATGGACGATGTATTTCAATCAGTGATTTTATTTAAAACAAGTAATGAAATGGTCTCAGAGTCACTGGAGGAATCTGTGGATATGTATTAATGCATCTCAAACTGGCTACAGCCTACTAAAAAAAAAAAAGGCATGAAAATACCAAGGAACATGGAAAAATTCAGAGAATGGGTGAGCATAATCCTAGAGAGATTTATTTTGTTTTGGACAGTCTGTCAAGGACTTGCTTTACATCCTCCTTTCCTGATAAATCTTAAGAATAAAATAGCTTAACTTTTTAGGGCAGCAGATTGCTTATGGAGTCTCCCTGGGCTATGCTTCCTCCATAGAGGAAAAGAAAATGTCAGTAACAGAATTATTTTTAGGGGTCAAACATTTCTGGGGGTGTGGGGATGTTCAAAACATTTTGTGCATTATGGTTCTAACTTACAAGCAATTCAGAGAATGGGCTAAACTTTTGATGTTTGTTTACTACTACTTTTTCTCCATTTTGCTTAATTCCCTGTATGCTACAGAACATGTGCAATGTTGGGGGCTGTTTTTTTCGGAAAAGAGGGGTGGGTAGGTGTTGGTTGTTGGGGTGGTTTTTGTTTTGTTGTGTTGTTGGTTTTTTTTACAGTTGCCTTATGTTTATACTTCCAAAGTCTTAAAACCTCCACAGTAATTCTCTACACACAGTGAAGCAACATTGATCTAGAGGAGTATTTAGGATGCAGCTGAATCACAAGGAACCAGTTTCTTTCCAGAGCACCTAAAAAAAAGTTCCTCTTCCTACTAATTATGGGAGAGACTGCACAGAGATCAGTTAAACTCTAGTAACTCTAAGATCATCTTTCTGATAATCTTCACCAAATATGTCAGCCATGGAAAATTATTTTTATTGCATACCTGGAATTTTTCCCTTACTATGCAAACCAAAAGCCAAACACAACTGCAAAAAAGCTCCCTGATTAGAAGCTTTCTGAATTCTCTAAAACTATCAATCAACACATTTCATGTGTGCATGAATTCAGATATGCTTTGCCTCTACCAGTGAATCCTAATCTCCCATGTTCATTTCTTTTACCTCTGAAAAGTTCATTATTTTCCCCATATAGCTATCTAAAAATAATGAGAGGACAACACCTGGTGCTTCCATGTCATTAGCCTTGTAATTTTCATCTTCAAGAGTTTACATTCCAAATACAGCCTAAAAATTAAATCATTTCCCTGCTTAACATCCAGAAGAAAGGCAGACAAGTGTAGTCATATTTAAACACCAGCATGACCAAGCTGTTTATTTTGCTGACAGTGTGGGAAGCACCCTGTATTTATGAATGACCTGGGTTGAAGAAAATTTGGTATAGAAACAGATAAACCTCTATAGAGAAAAGCATTCTCTGACAGATTCCTGTCTAATCTTCCAGAGAGTAACTACATGGCCCATCTCAGAACTAAACCAATCACATCCTGTAATACTTCGACTTTGTATATTCTCTCCCACAAGCAACTGGAAAATTGGATTAGATGTATCCTAGAAATTATTTTTGGAGAAGAGCTATTTCACAAGTCCACAAAGCAACTCATACATTGAAAATGAGCTGCTCAATGAACATGTTTTTTCAATGGCATATGTTGAATTTGCAATACAGAGTCAAATTTACTTACACCATCTATATGCTCTTAATCCTCTTGCATCCGATAACAAAGATATTAAAACAGTTAAAAGACAGACATAAGTTTGGCCTTATTATGTCTAATATGGAAGAACACAGTGATCCTTTATATCCTTAGCTCATTTTTCCCTTCCCCTGGAAGTCATAAAGTGCATCTTCCAGCAATATGTAGACTAAATCACTGGAATGGAGCCCTTTTTGCCTCTTCACATGGATAAATTGCTTAAAACTCAGTAACTGCATGTGTATGGGGAGAATAACAAGACAACCTGGACAGCATCATACAAGCATTAAGGGAGTTATGACAATGACAGTGTGTAGAAAGATAACACAAAATTTTGATTCTTCAGTTTCTCCTTCAACTTACCAACATAATCAGTTTCTCTTGCAACACAAAAGTACTATAAAAATATAAGTCCTTTAAGTTATAAAACATTAAGACAAAGGCTTCCTGAGTATCCCATTGGTCAAATATGATACCATTTCCTTCATACAGACGTACTTAAAAAATGTGAACACAGTAACACATAAGTAATGCAAACTCAGATTAAAATGCATAATGAAATTCTCCTGTTATTTTTTTTTTCCCCTTTACTACATCAACTTAAGTATTGTGTGCAAGCCTGAGGAGGCAGGGCTTAAACCTATCTACAGTTTAGATGCTGCTAACTCTGTGGCTAGTCACTAAGCTTACTGAATGACACATCTAACTGAAGAGTCCTAGAGAGCATGTAAAATTAACAACTACATTAATCTAAACACTGGGTATTTTAAGAGACAGTACTTCTATTTTGCAAAGAAAAGAATTCATTTCAGAGTCAGTGTTCTCACTTCTGTGTCCACAGAAGACTTGATTACACACGCGGATATTATTTCTTGTTCCAGTTTATCTGCAATTTGAATATACAGTACTCATGCTTAATGAATTAATTAATTCAGGGCAAGTCTCTACTTGGTTACACGTTAGAAGTCCTTACATTGTAAAAGCGCACCTACATTACTCAGCCATTCAATTTAAATTAATCATTATTGAGGTAAAAAAATCTGTATTTTAACCAGAGAAACGGAACCATTTCAGTATTTAAGGCATTAAAAATAAAATTCCAAAATATACTTAATGGTTCATTCAACTACACGCTTCCTAAAACCACGTTCTCAAGTATACCAAGATTGTATCCTTATTAATACATTTATGCTAGTAAAGGATTAGATATCCTGATTACTCCAGCAAGATGAACATTATACAAAAAAAATACAACAGTATTGTTTTCTGTACAGTGATCCTTCAAGAATCAGCAGATTTGTTGGCACCTTCTCCTTCACCATCCTGATAAGATCAATTTCCTTTGCAATGAGAAGCAAGTATAAATTTCAAGAAAGCCACATTCAGTGAAATTAGACAACTGTATTTGCTTTCATTCTTATACATACCTGATCGGGATGATATAGGAAAACAGCAGGAGGAACCGGAAAAGGTTACGATACCATGGGCCTACAAATCCTTGCAAGGTTACCATAACAACTGATAGTGCAACTAAAGCCAAAAACAGGGCTTTAGTCAGTTGGTTCAATTCCAGGTCCAGCAAGCCAACCTGAAGGAAGAAAAAGAAATCATGTTAGCCATGAGTTTTTCTTAAACTGATGCTTCTGCTGAGCAAACAATTAGTGATTACTTGTTTTGGTTATTCCTACCTATTAAAAATCCATGCACGTGTAACAATTAACTGCATTTTGATAACTGCATTGATTATTATTCTAAGACTTGCATGCAAAAAAATTTTCCTTCATTATGGGACAAAAACAATGCCCAGAACCAGTTTGCACTATTCCAGCCAAGCCTTCTGAATGCCTTTACATCTGATAAATCCCTCCCCCATCCCCTGATCCAGGATAGGAACACAGGAGGACAAGGAGCAAAGACCATTACAGATGAACAAATAAGCAGGAACAATTTTCTTTTGTCATGTGTGCAACAAAAACACCAACACTGCACACTATATTTGTAGGAAGCTCATTGACTGCTAGAAGATCAAACACCTGTTAGATTTGAGAATCAACAGACACATGCGACAGAGCTGCCTTCTCATTCATATAACTTATGCACTGCCACCTATCACTATGCTCTCATCCCACTCGGTACATCTGAATTAATTCCACAGAAATAATTTTTAATTGCATGAAGTTTTCAGTTCTTCAATATAATAATAAAAAACAATCAGGTGGAATATGCATTTTCAAACCATTATAGTAAAACAGAGCTTCAACTTTTCATGAGTAAAACGCTATTTGATTTTAGAAACATTTCAAGAAAAACATTAAGAGAGGCTATCTGTCATCCACTGTTTCTCATGAAAAAAATGTATTTAAGCTATGTAACTAAGACTCTCACCATTTCAATAACGTATGAGGTAAGCTAGGGTATTTTTACTCCACTTTTTGGGATGCTCTAGTAGTCAGTAAAGTATGTGGGAAAATTATGTCAGGAAGAGTTTCCTAGGCCCCATCACAGACGCCCCTTTTATCTCCAAGTCCTGCCAGTAAGACCAGTAAAACATAACACTTCCCTAGATAACAAACAGTCTGCAAAAGAAGCACTTTAAATATAGTTCTTAAAAATTCCAGCAATCTTGCTTACACATGGGCTGTCCCTTCCCTAGAGAACCAGGCAGCTGAAGACCACAGCGGCTGATTTATCAGCTGCATTTAAAAAGCAGCACAACGAGGACAAATATCTTGCAATTTCCGCTGCTTCAACTACTACATAGTTTATGCTTGAATTATTGAGAAAAATAGGTTTTTGGATTAAAATGAAGAAAAATGAAGCCAGGGAAGTAGAGCATGTTTCAAAGCCCAGATCTTTTTGCGTTGACAAAGGCAGCCTAAGTTTCAGGCCTCGCTGAGGATCAGATGAAGTCATTATTCATTCAGTCAGGGAAAAAAGACTCAATTACCTCAACCTAAAGATGCTATCAATGAATGCAAAGTGCATATTTTACTCTATTCATCCAAATCCCATTAAAAAGTGAAAGGAATGATTTAATCTGGCCTTCTAGAGTTGGTCTTTTTTTGTAATAAAATAAAGAATCACTGTCTTGCAATATGCATAACTACTACCTCACACTTTTCTCCCCCCTGCATCATGGTAGTGAAAGCCTATCTCTCCCCTCTTCAACCCCCCATAAAAACCCCACCCCAGAACAGAAATGAATAAAGAGCTTCTTTGGAAAGAATGCCACTTTTTGGACAGAAACATTAAATTTAGTCCACTGCACACTGATATGTAGCTAACTCAAAGCATTAATACCTTTCTAATTGATGAAGACAGATGCAAATTTAAGTTTGGGATCCAGCAAAAATGTGTTTGGAGAGGTATTAAGGCAATAAAAAAGTTGATGAAAAATTTTCCACACAATAAATCTCTTGCTCAAGAACATTTGGTTTGTTCCTAATAATGTCATTCTTTTTAATATAGATCACATTATTGGTCATAGTAAATTTTAATATTTTCATTTACTATAGCAAGTGAAGGCAATTACAAAACCCCACTTAAGAAGGCACACAAAGAAAATTTTAATAGAAATGCATTCTCAATTTCTCAAAAATCAGTTACTTCAATGTACTGAAAGATAGTTAATTAATTTAATTCTGTGCCTTTCCACTTACAATTTCTGCACTTGACTAATGAAACACTGTTGAATTTTCCAGATATATTTCATTTAGAAATTCACTAACATACTCTAAAATTCATCTCAGTACTGCAAAAGTGAATAAAGTACATTTCATCTATACTCTGATTTTATCAAAGCATTTGTAAAATATACCATCTTACGAAAGTGATTTCTTTTCTTTGGAAGATTATGAGAACCAGAATAATTACGACAACGTAAGAAATAGATGAATTAAGAATTGGAGTAATTTTCCATGTTCATTGCTATTTCCCATATTAGTAAAACAAATTTGCTTCTGCTTGTCATAATATTTGTTGTATTTGAAACAACTGTGCTAACAAAGTTAAACACATCACTGGAAATTTTAATCTCCAAGGGAAAATTTGTACATAATGTCTAAGAAAACCACAACAGTTTTGCAAAGGGGTTGCTCTACGTTAATGAACACAATAATTGCCTGTATAATCTAAAATGCTATTAATGGCAACAACTGCAAATCCATTTAGCTCCTCTTTAATTTATGCACAAAGTTTTAAATAGCTAATGGTTCTCAATAAAATAATGGCTTATACCGTCAATTGTCTACTTGCACTAAAAAAGGTGTCAAGTTTTTGAAATATTTCATTTTTGAATGAGGGAATGATTAAAGGTCTACACTTCACATTTTAAACCACATAGTATAATGAATTATCTTATGAGAAAAATCTTAATTAAAAAGTTGAAAACAACAAAAACCTTTCTGGCTACTGAAGTACCAGCTGAAAAACAATATTGCTGTTGCTGCCCTAGATGCTTAACTTTTAGGAAAGATTATCTTCTGAAACTGTTATTGTAGTAAAAGAACAATTCTTTTAACATTATAAAAAGTATATTACTTGGCAAACGAGAATTTTTTAAATGCTAGAATAATGAAATGCAAAATTTGATAATTAAATGTTACACAATGGTAAAGATTTCTCAAAACAGTCTAGTGCAGCCATTTGTTATTCAATTACAGTTTGAAGTGCATTAGAAATCATCATCATCATCATGGCTGGGCTTCGCGAACGAAGATTTGGGAAGGCTCTATCCACATTTGTTACAGGCACGCTGGTGGTTTATAAGGCCAATACGAGATAGACATGTCCGACTGCAGCATTAGAAATAATTGCTCATGAATAGCCTTCAAGTGCCCTACTTTAATACTACTGAAGTATTAAGGCACAGTCTTAGGATAGACTTCCCCCTGCAACTAAATTCCTCCACAAAGGTAATTATATTTCAGTAATCAGTCTGGTTCTGCACTGCCAAACACCATATCGACTACAATGAAATTTCATGGTATGTATGTTTGAGATAGACTTGGGCTTTAATTTGCACCATAAACATAAAAATTTTCTTTGCTATTCTTAATACGTGCTCTGAAGTTAGCTTTACTGAGCCTTGAATACTAGTATATTAAATATGTTTCCATTAATTGTAGCCTAAACTTAGATGTTAAAGGTATGTAACAGTAAGATAAATATTTAAAATTACTAAAATTGAAATAATATATCTTTCAGCTGTGGACTGACAAAAACAACCTTTGCCTAAGGAAAATGATTCGTAGCATTTCATCATCTATTAAAAAATAGTGAATTTTTATATAGATGACTTATACAGTTAGCTGCATATATCCAATCCCCCATGGCTTTCTTCAATAATCTGTCAAAACTCTCCTATAGTCCCTAGCAATAACTGATTATTAATCTTTGTTTAAAGGCTAAATAGAGAAACACATAATTTACACATTTGTTTAACTTAATCTTTGACACTAAAAATACATACAGCAACTTTGGAACCTCTAAGTGTTTCCTCTTTATTAAGTCTCCTAATTCCCACGATTCAAAGACTGCTCAACAAAGCAGGTGACCACATTAAGCTAATACAAATATGAATCAAAACAGGTAAAGCAAGTGAATTCATTTTTACCAAGCATCTTGCCTTAATTCACTGTACTCAAGCAACAGTCTGCAGAAACATGTCTCTCTATAAACCTCTTGATTAACATAAACCCCACCAATCTTAAATTCAGTATGTTACACTGTTTAATCAATATCATACTTACTCTTTTAATCAGTAGATTCAAAGGTAGGAAAAGCAAAAAAACCATGGAAATATATAAAATGACCATTTAGTGATAAAAACTATCTGTCCCTCCTTTTTCTCAGATCTGGTTTCAAACATCCTAGTCACTGGTTTAGCTGCAGGAGCAACAGTGAAAGCTTGAGAACATTTTTTGAAGCACTAAAAACCTATTATAGGTTTTAATAATTTTAGAATTGAGTAATAATGCGGGGGGGGTGTACTTGACTTCATAAAACTGAAATCAACTTTATTTATTTAGTCAACTCCAGAGGACTTATACAGAAATGATAACCAGAAAATAGACCAATTTATTCCAGCACATTTTCTGTCTTTCCATTGGCAAAAAAATATTCAACCTTCACGCAACACAATTTTTGAGCAAACTGAAATATTTAGTATTATGTTAAGACAGCATGTTTAAGGAACTGAATGACCTCTATTCTACACTGATTTCAGGAAATATTTTTAGGTATTTAGAGTTAATTGTATGCCTGAAGAAATAAATGATACTTATCTGTATTCTTACATAAACAGTCTATCTCCAACAGATAGGAACTGAAAACAGTAGAGATTTTAAAACTCAAGAAGAAATACATGGTGATCATCCAATGGAAGTTCAAGCTGCATTTTTTTTAGTCTTTTAATGCATATTCAAAACCAGATGTTTAAATGCTCTTAAAATCAGAAGACTTCTATTACATTTTGAAGTTTCCCTTCCCACTTGCCTGGTTTTACTTTAACACACTTTGTAAATACATAATATACATGTTTGAAATAAACTAATCACTTTGGAAACAAAATTACTTCTTGTAGGTAGTAATATCTATAATGCTAAAAGGAAAAAGAGGGCTCAAATGGTTCTTTTTCTCTCTGCCTCCTTTATTCATCCATTTTATATCATCGCCTTTCCCAGACTCAACATCATTTGAGTTTGGATACTCAAAGCGAAACTTGAGAGTCCTCTGCATAATTTTAGAGATGCTTAGCCCTCTCTAGTTCAGTCTACCGTAATAAAAACTGTAAGTGAGCTATATCCAACACTGCACTTAAGTAGTGGACTCAGTTGTTTCAAGTAAGGCATTAATTTTGTCAAATACTGGTCACAGATTTCATAACCTTCCTAAGTGTATCTTCTTTTTCATTTGTATCCCGGTTTATTTGCATGCCAACAATTTACTCTATTTGCAGCAAAACATAACGTTTCAAATGATCACAATGAGAGAAACTGAACGTGACCCATTCTTAACATCCTGTTGACTATAAATACAGTTTTCATTAGCAGTTTTTCACTCTGGTAAGCTACTCCAATGTCTCTAAATATTGTTCAATGCGATCCTTCCTCTTAGAGCCTGTCTTCACACAGAAGAAGGGAGCCAAGCCACGGATATTAGCCCGTGCTTTACTCCAGACGGTCGCTCCCGTTTCCCGCAGAGCTGCCACGCGCGGTTTGGTCGGCAGAGGGCGGGCGCGGCCGGCGCTGCCGCTCCCCGAGCCCTGCCCGCGCCGCACTGAACCGCCGCTGGCCCGCACCGAGCCCTCCTTCATCTCCCCCGCCACTCACCCCGCTTAGTTTCAAACGCTCGGAGTTAATTACTCGACTCTGACACTTCGGATTGTGTGTTGAAACTATTCTGTTCCCTCCTTAGCAAAAAGTAACAGTTCACACACCTTTGTACAGTCACAGACTGGCACCTTAAGGCAGCAGTAGCGAGATGCTGTGCGACCATATGTTCTCTGACTTCGCCACGTATTTGTCACAAACATGAATGATTAAAACGTGCACGGTGCATGTTAAGAAACTGAAAAGGTTAACAGCCCCTTAAATTCTGGTATCCATACAGGTACTGTGCTGTATTACAAACATATTCTCCTATTAGAAGCTACCAACTGAAAACATTTTCTGAAGACCACCCATCCATTTAGAATAACTGCTTCAATAACCTAAGCTAACTAGTCATACTGGAGACTTCAACAGCCAAAAGCATTCACACAGTGAAACTCTAATTCATCTTTTTTTTTTTTTCTTCAATTTAAAACAATCTAGGCACACAATAGAGAAGACAGAGTTTCTAAGCACTAACAATCCTCCTTACATCTGATCAATATTGCTAAGACAGAATTCTGGGGAGGGTAGAAGAGCAAGATTTAAAGATGTTCAATTTTATCCTGGAACACCATCTTCAGATTAATATTTTATATGTAACTTTCACATATGTACTTATATGTGTTATATCTTCTTCAAGCTTCAACTTCATCAGCTTCAACTAAAGACTTTACTAACTACGCTCTGTTGTTTTTTAAGGGTCGAACACAAAATAAGCAGGTTTACACATTACACACTATTATTAAAACACACTCAATGGAAATGGTATTTTTTCAAATCCGAGTAGATTAGAAAAGCATGGCTTACTCTCTCACAGACTATGATACTTAGTTTCGCCAAAATAACTGCAAAACCGGCAAGTGGACAACGGGTCCCAAAGTTTATATTGTGTAGAATTTGCAATTATATAAATAAATAAGCATTTGAGATATATGTAAAAGAAGTAAATTAAAACTTTAAAATTAAACAAGAGGAGCTTGAAAGCTGCTCAATAAGGTGGAAAATCAGCATTAGTCCTCTTAAAGATTAAAGTCAGAATATAAGGGAAAATGCTAAAGGGGGGACGGGGGAAGCATTCTTCAAATCTGAGTAGAAATACCCAAAATACCTCCAAAGTAAATGTCCACAACTATTTAAGGCACAGAAACGACTCTTCTCAATAAAGATTAGACAAGATTTGATGTGCAACTTCTTACTCGTATTATGTAG
>NW_026138097.1:7297500-7437500 GCF_025592945.1 Manacus candei
TCTTCCCATGCATAAAACCATCAAGAAATCAATCATGCATTCACAAGTTGAAGCCAATAACTCCATAGCAGAGCAGATGAAAAGTCACAAGTTACACTGAAAGAAGCTTTAAAAGGAAATGCTGGATAGGCTAAGGAGGAAGAACCACATGGACGGATGCAGACAGAGCTGAATACGTAAACCAGGATCATGAACTTCACTGTTCCACAGTGAGTGCAGACTCACTAAGACAGTATTTTTAAAACTGTGAAAGATTAAGAATATTATTTGATGATTTAATTTTATCAAACAATTAAATTTTTTTCTTCACAAACAAGATGCATGGTCAGAGAAAAAACAAGAATGTGTAAGATGTCTGAAGAGATGAAAGAAAGAAAGGGGTAGGTGAAACTACATTAGAGAGACCAGAATAACAGGGTGGAAAAGCAGAACAACCCAAGGGGGAAAGCAGTCAGAAGAAAGGGATATTGAATACAAAGCAGAGGACTGGTGCTGGCTGACTCACACGGTGAAAGAGAAACCATACATATAGGAGGGAATTAGGACAAAGTGAACAAAAAAATTTTTCAACATTTCCCTCAAAAAAAGGAAGTAAACAACTGTCGAACCACTTTCAAACAAACTAGAAAAACAGCTGTGATAGGCAGAACAACAAAAAAAGCCTAAGCCTCAAACTCAGTAGGCATCAGCAGGAATCTTATTTTCAGCTGAGTCACAAGTAATCTATCTTTACTTTTATGAAAGAAAATATTTGAGTGGATTTCTTGGAGACTATGAGATTAAGAAAAAATTCCACAACATCTCCAATTCATAAAAGAAATTAAACTGAATGCTGTTTTGTATAAATAGTGTTTTGGGATACATTCCAAGAGATATGATGGGAAGGGAATGAGCTTTAAGAATATGAAGAGCAATCCACTTTTTGCAAACTAATCCACAATGAAAACCACATTATTTTCATCCGGTACAAGCTGGAATGGTGATTTTAATGCTAAATGTATCCACAGGCTTGCTCTCTGAACTGAGGTAAAAAAGAAAGGCAAAGATCATATTTGTTAAGAATATGACAAGCTTGTTAGTTCAAGGGCGCAAACAGAACTAAGTAAACTATTTTAGTCATGACCACTATGTTCAGCCTACATCAAAACAAATACTATAGCCTGATATGGAGAGAACTTTCCCTCTAGATATTCATCACTATAGACTGAGATTTCAAGTCATGTGACTCGTGATGGTTATTGAGCCTCCAGTACTTAGAGAAATACATCAGACTTCAGCTGTATAAATTATTAAGTTGCATAAATGAAAACCACAAAAGACCTGTTTTTCTGTACTTGCTGTACGTGAAGAGAAGGCTATCCAGCTGAACAGTAATTAACGCCTGTAAAGCATCCAAATAAAAGATGTGAACATCAGATGAGCATCTATTTCAAGAATGCTCTTCAGGTCTCAAAGATCCTAGTATCTGACATTTAAGACATCCTTCTTTCATAATTATTTTAAAAAATAATAATTAATATACTTTGAACATATCAGTTAAAGGTCTCAGATCCAATAAAATACGCAGTAAGTAAAAAATGTAACATAAAAACAGGTGCCAACTGTGTTACATTGCTCTTATTAACAAACACCCCATGCACAGAACAGAACCCTAATATAGGAAAACACACAACAGACCCCTTCCACTATGTCAGTATTTTGGTCACCTACTTGCACACTGCAAGCAAGGCCTTGTAGATAGAGCGTTATGAAGGTGGTGCAGTTCTAAGCCACTGGATAAGGTAACAAATATCCTCTGAGAGGCTGTGCCCTTTGCCCCTACTCTCTCCAGCTCCCAGCAGCTGCATTTTGCCAATGGCATGATTAAATTCTGAATGGCAACAAAGCCATAAGGAGCAATGTAAATGTAAAAGCAAACTACCACAACTGATTAGCAGCAGTGGATGCAGCAGCTGACAGGAAACAGCCATCAGGGTCTGCCTCTTTTAGAGCTCACTTGGTTACTCCACACAAGCCAACTATGCAAGCAATCTCCCTTTTGCACTGTCTTTTGTAGAATGATAAAATAAAGAAATCATTTGAAATGTTACCACAAATCATTCATTTTAGCCTAGTTTGTTACTGGTAAAATACACAGCATTTCTCACGAATGAGCAACAGGTTGTTGTTATTCCATAATTTGATCCATTTTAAGAGTTGTTCAGACTGTTTTGTGAGAGTAATCTATTTTCATAGATTAATAGACTGATGCAGAAATGGTATACTCCACCACTGATCCTTCCTCAAACACCAGTGCGAAATGACATCGAGCTGCGGACACAAATTCTAACATATTCATGTTCTAAACATACTAAAAGAGAAAAAAAATCCAAGCAACTTTTAATGGGAGTCTCCAAATGGCAAGAGATAGATCTCAGAACTGGCTTATGGCCAGTTTTTGATTGGAACATATCAAATTTCATCCTTCTATATTCTTATAATAAGGGATGAATTTAACATTGTAGGAATTTTACAGCTGTGAATAAATTATTGGGCTTTGCAAAATCAGTGGAAGTGTTTGCCATCAACTCTAAAAAATACAGTAAACCCAGAAGTATACCCAGAATACAGTGAGTATTCTCTTACTACCAAAGTGCCATTCCCTTGCTGTTCTGTATATTACTATATAACAATTATTTTGTTTAGTACTGAACTGTACATTTCCACATACTTTACCTTACAGCAGGAATGTAAACAGACAGTGGTACCAACTGCAGTAGGAATAGTGATTCAACATCCATGTCCCAAGAAGCACAGTACCATAACACAGCACAGTCAATCTCCTCAGTTCGGTCCTTGTGCAGCACTTAGGCTGAGTGACTCAGACACCACACAGCAATGTAGTGCACCACACTAAATTACATGCAGGCAGAAAAGACCTATCACATGACTTCGGCTATCAATTGCATAATATGTTTAATTGTTGCTTTCAGAACAAATCAGAGGTTAGGGCATAGGTTGTTCTGTAACTCTAACATGTGAATTGATAGCAGGCCACAACACAGAACAACTTACTCAGGGATATAACAGCAAAGTAGATAAGCAAGTGATGATCTAATATTATTTTTCAGATGCCAAAGCAAATACATTAGGATCAAGTTTACTTTAAGGCTACAGGCATCATTTACATGCAAAACCAAAAGTAGCAGTACTTGAAATATAAGAGTACTATAAGACACTAAGTTGGATGACAAGTGAAGTCTAATACCTTAAACTGACCACTCTCAGTTCCCATTTCTTTTGTTTGTGGCTTTCTCCCCCTCTGTCCCTTTGATCTCTTGTGCCCCAATTTCCCATTTTTAGTATTACCATTTTATTACTGTTGAGAAGAAGAATGTAAAGAAGAGAATAAAAATATATACACTGCTATTTGAGAAGAACTGCTAATGTGCATAAAAATGCTCCACCAAGTCTCTGAAATGAAGCAGCGTGCTCTATGTAAAATACAGACATGTACAAAAAAACCAGGTATGACACACTGTTTGTATTAAGTGATTCCTGTCCACATATGCACTCAAGGAAGTCAATCAAGACTTTCAGTCCTACTGTTTTCTTATTGCCTTAATATCATGGTATAAATCTAGTATTCTTGCCATTTTCTATATATGAAAGAAAACTGAAAACCTCAGCTCCTTTATACTTTTTCCATACTAATCACCTGAGGATTGAAATCTCCACTTTGAGACTATCACTATTCCAGTCAATGGAGTTAAAGGTAATTAAAATAGGTAGATGTTCTTTCTGTTTCAGAGTGAAGGACACAGAAATTTTGCTTTTGGTTTGCCCAAACACTGCTGACCATTCCCAAGCATCAGAATTCCTATGTTCTAATCCTGGTTTTGGAGGTTTGGAACAAAGGTGGCTCCTCTGGCATTCAGCCCTTTCTTCCCAAACTTTTCAAGAAAAAAGTCTTTTGTCTTCCTCCTTATGTAACCCTGTTTCATTCTTCTTGCTGAGACACTCTAGGGTTTTCAAGGTGTTACTCTATTTTCTACCTTTTGCTACTCTTCTTCCTATGTTCAGAGATGACAGTACATAGAGAGAAAAACATCAACACTATATTACATGTTTTCCCCTGTGGCCTGCTCCCAAGAGTTCTCCTGTACACCAAGAGAGATTCTCATACTTCATGGGAAGCTGGTAGATAAGCACTTTCTTGGACAGAAGCTCCGCGTCAGGGGACAAACTAAGCATGAGGAGTACTTACTACCTGCAGGTGACAGCTTTCTCCATTTTATCCCATACAAAGAGTAGTTTTTAGGAGGATTAACCACAGTAGACTATACTCCAGTAAAAAGTGCTACATAAACCTTTTTCTTATAATTCACTGACATTTGTCATTAAGAGCCACATAACAGTTTTCAAGGTTCTGCTTTTATCCCAGATCCTTCAGGCATAAAGCCACAGAAAACCATTCTTCTCAAATAGACTATGAACATCAAATTATCCATTTAATAAGAAAAACATACAAGCGAAGGTACTGGGTTCTTGCATAACAGTGTAGCAGCAGGATAAAGTCAATGCCCTTATGAAGAAGCTCTGAACACAAATGAAGTTGAACTTAGAAATGTCAGCCTTTGAGGGGCAACAGATACGAATGGTTTACTAATGCTACTACAAGATGTTGGACAACCAAATTTATTGATGTTCAAAAAATGTGTCAAGGTAGGAGAAGCATATACTTTGAGTATTGAAAAAGCTATGAATAGGAAAATTGGTGAAGTGGTATCACTTTCTGGGAACCCATGAATCTGCTCCAGCCACTCTATTTCACTCCAAATAAGGAACTGGAGGGAGTGGTGTCCTTTTTTAGTAAATATTTTTTCAAAAATTATCCCCATAAAAAGGGAGGAAAGAGAAGAACAAGCATAGATAAGCAGAGAAGTAAATTTGGTCACAAAACACCAGGAAGAAATTTTGTGTGAGGAGAGAATAAGAAAGAAAAAGAGGGAAAGTGATTTTGCCTCAGTTTACCAGAATAGAAATATTATTCTCTACTTCAAGGCTCACCAGTAAGTCCATTTTCAAATAACCAAAATACATACACACAGAAAGAAAAATAATAACTGTTCTTAGATTTTCATTTGTTAAAAAAGAACAAACCAAAACAACAAACCAATAACAAAAGCACAAACCACAAGACATGCAGTAGTTAGCTTTCAGGCTAGTTAAGAATTAGGGTAAAAAAATATTATTTTGATGAACACTGGATAGTTACTATGAAGTTTTACTTCTGATGTTAAAACTTAACAGCAGATGTAGAATTCCATAAAATAAGGCAAAAAAAAAAGTCTTTTGAATGCTGCTTGTAAGGATTAGCAACACTAAAACTATTTTTATACTAATCTGAAGTGCACTAGGCAGATTACATGCTATAGCTCCTTTAGAGAGGCTACTGATTTCTCAGGAGTTCCATTTAAGATAATTTCTTCTCATTTTGATGTACTGTGTACATTCTGAGTGCATATATATTGCAAAGTCCAAGTAATTTTAATGTTTCAATCTTAGTACACAAAATATATTCCCTTGAATTTATTTCCATCTCCCTCCAACTATACTGTGTTTTTTTAATTTTACCCCCAAAATCTCTTTTCACTGATGGGAACAGGTCACATTTGCAGAAGGGCTGCACTAACAATCTTGCATTGTATGAAGAGCAAAGCTGCAAAAGCTGAATTTAGATAACAAAAAACTGTTCTGCACTTTAAATAGGTAAGAATGAGAACATACTAAAATGCCAGACAAAATAAATAAATAACCTTAGTTTGTTAATTTCCCTCTTGGTTAATTAACACCTATAAATGACCTTTACCATTGACAAGTCCAACTTCATCCAGAAAGCCAAGGTTTAAGAATATCTATCCAAATAGGATTGATTACTGATTACAGCATTGTGAGGAGCACAATTCAATCTGATTTTTTTTTTTTTTCCTTTAAAGGCTGGAACTGCATTCCTGAGTAAGCTGATGTGACTGCCAATGAGGCAAAATGCAGAGAGCCATTACACTATAATGTTGATGTTACCATTTCTACATTTATCTAAAGCACAGAACATATATCATTTCAGGCTGAAATTAAACCTTGCCAGAAATAATTTTTCTTTATATTGTTTGGAATTAAAAACATATTGAATTGATCCATTAAGAAAATTCTATGTTCTCTATCTTTGTGTTTTTCAGACTGTGTCTGCATCCTTAGGCAATGAAACAATTTTTACAATTGTAATAAAACAACTAAGTGTTGACTTTAAGTTAAGAAAATTGTTGCTTGAATGACTAAATACTTCAGCAAACACAATAAATCCTTCTAAGTTTAATATACAGATCAACTCCATGCTTGAACAGGTACATACATTTCACAATTTTTCATATGTAAGTTTGCTTAAACTTATTTCAGTTTTAGTCTTCTGCTGAGTGTTTATAGAGCAGGTCTGCATCTCCAAATTTTAATATTCATTCAGTCAAAAAGCATCTACCCTTAAGCATGGAAACTAAAAATTTGCCATTAGAAAAACCAAGTTTATAGTACAAAGTAGAGCAGCAAAGTTATTCTCCAGCAAGAAATACTACTGAAGCACTTATCTGTATTTCAATGAAGAGAGGACTGATAAAAGTCAAGCCCATGTGTTTCTTGCTTATTTCTGGACATAGGAGTTTCAGTCTGACAATGTAAATTGAGAATCATAGATCTCAGTGTTTGCTTTCTCCCAAGGCCAGAAGACAACAGCATCATTGAACTAAATTCTAAACGAGCACATGGTACAAGAAAATCTTAATTTTATTTGTTTTCAAAGAGCAGCAGAGAGAAACAATGTGCCATTTAAAACCAGTCTCAAACAGTATTTGAAACAATTCTTTCCTAAAGCAGAAGAGGAGGCATACTTATTTCCTCCCAAGTTTGCAGCAATAGCACAATCTATCAATGTAATTTCAATTTTGTTTCAGCAAGTTAGGTACAAAAATTTTTTTTTTTAATGTTCAAATCTTCAATCTCTCAACAGTAATATATCTTCTAATCTCAAAGACTATTTTAGACTTCCTTTGCCCTCTTTTTGGCTCCTAATGCTACATACCCTACCTAACATGTAATTGCTACTATCAAGCTTGAGAAAACACAAGAAGACTCCCAAATACACAGAGGAGGAATGTACTGACTACTGTTTGTCTACCTTCTGTAAGGCTAACTAGCAAGAAATATCACCTACAGGCAGCGTCTCATCTTGCAGAAGTATGCAAACCAATCTCCTCCCATGGTAGAAAAAAGTACAGAGACAGTACAATGCTAACTTCACAGAAAAACACAGTTAAAATTAAGTGTTAAAAAATGATGACAACCAGTTTTTACACTGCAGTACTGCATTTTATCACTTGCTCATCTGTGATAGCCTTAAGTGTTTTTCTGTTTTCAGTTCCCAAACGCATCCTTACTGGTCATGTTACA
The DNA here is from genome assembly GCF_025592945.1 of Manacus candei. Classification (NCBI taxonomy): domain Eukaryota; kingdom Metazoa; phylum Chordata; class Aves; order Passeriformes; family Pipridae; genus Manacus; species Manacus candei. The sequence continues at coordinate 7,304,980 of NW_026138097.1, forward strand.
TGTTGGCTACTGCTTTAAACAAGGTTGTTCAGTCCATAGAGAAGAAAACCTCATGTCAGCATTACTGCTGAAGAATTGATACACACAAGAATCATTTACACATTTACAAATTAATTTAAAAAGACAGTTGATGCAGAGCTGATGCAGCTGATGCAGAAAACAGACCCTAGAGAAAGTCTTCACCTCCTCAGTTTGCATTCAATGTCAGTTTGCAGCATTAAAATCTTTTACATTTTTAAGATATTCTACAGATCAATTACCAAGGCACAGGCATTTAAAGCAAGTAATTTTACACATACTATATTAAACCTCATTCTTCACATTTATGAGATTCCAATAAGCTAACTATGATACAAAGAACTAAATGCTTCCAAGGAACAAATGAATACACATATTTAGAATGCTGAACATCTTCATAGGTCAGTGACTCCTGGAAAGGCCTTTGGACAACTACTGAGTACAGTTTTGTTAGACATGCATCACCTCATTTATCAATGGCAGATAAAATGCTACTTAAAAGCATGATTTCTAAACAGAATAGAATAGACTATTTCTGTTGGAAGGGATCTACAGTGATCATCAAGTCCAACTGCCTGACCACTTTGGGGCTGACCAAAAGTTAAAGCATGGCATTAAGGGCACTGTCCAAATGTCTCAAACACTGACAGGTCTGGGATATCAACCACCTCTCCATAAAGCCTGTTCCAGGGCTTGAACCACCCTCTTGTTAGCAGCTGTAACATTAAAGGTGATATATGCAGTAGTAAGAACCATGCTGCAGCTTGTCAACACGCAGCTGGATCTCTTTGCTCTAGGTTTATCTGCTTCTTAATCTTGCTGAAGAAAATTTGGAGCAACTCTTTTAATATTAATAATAATTTTGAAAACACTGGGGAAATTTTAAACACAAATCCTTTTATGCTTTATCATAGCTTCTGTGTGAAATATTCAAGAAAAAATTTTTAACAAACTTTTACTAAAAATCTCATACAACTCTCATCTCATACAATCTGTTGAATTGGGGTAATGCATGTTACGTTTATGCATACTCCCCTATCAATTTACCACATTAATTTAATTTTAAACACTTGTGAGAATTATTTATTAGTCAGAAGTTGTTCAGAATTCTTAAGAGAAAGATTCTATTACTAAAGGGCTCATCTTCGTATCAGATGGAACAGAAAATAACTGTGTACCATAAACATTCCGGTTCCGTTTTACTCCATTATTTTAAAATGCATGTTACAAAGATTAAAATAATAAATGGCCATTTTAATCTACGTAATGGTACATATCACCTGTCTCTGTCAATGAGACATTTAAAAGCATCTCTTTATTAGAAACACAAATCAATACACTCAGGGGACTGCAGTAACTGCTTCAAGCAATTTGTATTATCATTTCATTCTTGATGTTTCTACTCAGAGCAACTTATTATGAATGGCGTGAAAATGGCAACCTGTCACAATTGATTTTTTTTCTAAACCTCTTGCAATAATTTTTTTCTTTCTTAATATAATTATCTCCCTACTAAACACAGGTCTAGGTTGTAAGATACAGCCCATAGCTGAAGTTTTATTTCTTTATAATTGAGGGCTCTCCCCAACTTACATTAGAAACATTACCGATTAAGTGAAGAGCTATTTGCCTTGTTTAGAACTGAAAGAACCTTGTACAGAGGGAAGCACTCAAACTTCTGGTATCTTTTTGACAGAAAAATCTCTTGACAATGTTTTCATTGCTTGCAAAAATCCCTGAAATAGTGTTCTGTTCTGGGTACTGAACGGAATTTCACTTACTGTGTTCTACCTTCTCTGGAACCCAAATACACTTTAGTAGTATTTGGGTAGAGTACACTCCTAGTAGTATTTGGGTAGAGTATAGAGTACACTCCTAAAACTACTGTGTAGCTTTAGCCAAATACTTTACAGTAAAATAATCTGAGAGCAATGAAGTGAGAATATTTAGTTATGAGACAGAAGTACAAAATTATGAAGATGCACATTGATACTTCAGATACTTCATTAGTACCTGTAATGCTCCAAGCTAAAGGAAGAATAATTTTACTTCCAAAAGGAGACTGCAGTGGAATTCACTTCTTGTACCAAAATTCAAATCAGTCCAGCAACATGAAATACATCAGAGCAAGAATATGTAGATTTTTGGGCTTAGGTACATCTATGTTTAAGTTTTATGAAAACAGAAGTTGGAAATCCCACAGTAAGACTACCTTACCTTATTTTTTGGATTGGATGTGTTCATTACACTTCGTGTTTCCTTGCCTGTGTAAATAACAACACCAATTACAGTTCCTGAAAAACAAGCAAACAAACAAACAGTAAAACAGAGGTGTCTAGTAAATAAGAGAAAATTTGCTTGAATTAAAACTTGCAATACTTTACAGTTCCTTAAATCAATTGTACGAAAAAACCCAAACACTTATGAGTAGTACTGTGAATGCTGTTTTTCATAATTGACAATGAAAGGATCATCATAACTTCTGTAATTAACATCCATAAAAATCATTACACGCTTTCCTTCTTTTTTATGGAAACAATACTTCCAATGTAACTGGTTAAAAATTTCTATTTCAACTTAAAATTGTCTCCAACTGTTTTCGGAAGTTAACACACAGTATAAACAACTGCACAAGGAATACAAAAATTAGTAAAATGGTGCTGAATACATCACACACAAATAGCCTACTATCTCTGTCATCTCCAGTGAAAATTTAGTTCATCCTATTAATCACTTTGATAGAATCCGATACAAAAATATTCTTATGTTCATTAACTTATAAAAATGATTCCCAAGTTTCAATTACCTTTTAGTCAATTTTTACAGGATGATACAGGAAAATTTGGCTTCAGCATCACTAAATAAATTTTTATAGTAAAGAAAATTTTAGGGGTTTTATCAATATTCCACTATAACACTTTCTTGCATAAAACAACCCTCTTATTTCTATTACTTTATCGAGTGATCTGAAATGGCTTTATGGCAGTACAACCAATAATGAATTTTTTTTGGAGGTCATTATGCTACAAAGAAATAATTAATGCAACTTGTCAGAAATTCTCTGCTCAGAAAAGTTTTTTAAAAAAAAGTATTATATGTTTGTCTGACATTAACTTGTCTGGGGCAATCAGGACCACATGCAAGATCTGCTACTGGTCTTGCAGGTAATACTCAAAGAAAAAAAGATGATAGTTAAAAGATGTTGGCATTAAAGAAGTTTCATTTACTCAAAAATAAGACCGTGTCCTGTCCCCAGATGGCAACTAAGGTCTATGCAGCTGCTCACTCACTTCTTCTCTCACAGTGTGCTACTGGTAGGATGGGGAGGAGACTCAGAAAAAAAAAAAGAAAAAACTCTCCACTTTGTGGGTTGAGATAAGAACAGTTTAATAACAGAAACAAAGTAAAATATAACAACAATACTAGTAATACTAATTATAATATTAATGATAATAAATACTGTAATAAAAAAAAAGAAGAAAAACCCCAAGAGAAACAAGTGATGCATAGTACCATTGCTCACCACCTGCTGACTGATGCCCAGCCCATCCCCTAGCAGCGATCAGCCCCTCCCAATCAACTCCCCCAGTTTTTACACTGGGCATGAAGCTGTATGGTACGGGATATCCCTTTGGTCAGTTTGTGTCAGCTGTCCTGGCCACACTCCCTCCCAGCTTCTTCTTGTGTAGCTCCTCCCTGTCAGAGCATAGAAAACTGAAAAGCCCCTGGTAAGCACTGCTGAGCAACAACTACACCATGAGTGTGTTTTCAACATTAGTCTCATGCTGAATCCAGAACACAGCACTGTACCAGTTACTAAGAAGAAAATTAATTCTCTCAGTATTATACATTACACCTTCTGGACACTTAAAAAATGTTTTTTCTATTATTTTCCTCTCCATACTAAAGCTTTTTCTTACAATTTCCCTTGACAGGATAATTTCCCCAAAGCTAGTCTGCCTCTGCTGACAGTTTCACATGCAAATCTACACATTAACATATATGTAACATGCCCCTGACACACTCAAAATTTCTCCAATAGTCCATTGGTCCATAATTTCTGAACTTGACTGTTCTCCAACGAATGCCCATACATCCCTTTTGGGCATTTTATTTTGAAGTGATCCTCAGAACTGACCTCTGCCCAACTGTCACAACGCACTGGACAATATCTTGTAGGAAATCCCTTTCTGCACTCTCCAACAATCTCTGCCTTGGTAGTTCTTTAGTTCAATAGAAGTTGGGGAAGACTTCTACATCCCAGATGGCACCTCTCTGCTAAGTTTCACCTGGCTAGGCTGTGCATGCAGCTGTCTTACTTGTCTCATATTTTGCTCCTTGGAAAGTTGGTTTCAAAGGCCAAAGTCAGATAAATTCCATTCTGAGTACTGAATTTAGAACAGAATTTTGGTTAGATCTTACTAAACTGCTGCTTGTACTAAGATATTCATCTTAGATTTTAAACTTTTGTGGTATTAGCACCATATCAATGGTAAATCAGGGGTTCCTTAGACCTGAAGTATATTGGTGTAAGGAATTCCAAGCCTAATTTCAGTTTCATCCCACAGTGGTTGCACCAGGGACTGTTGTGTCCTATACAAAAAAACTGAATCCACTTTGGGGTTCCTGGAAGCATAGCTTCAAGCCTGGGCTTACTAAAAGCAATGACTCGTGTGTTTTTATGTATAGGGCCTCTGCAAACTGGGTCTCATGTCAGTTGAGCAAATAGGTAAAGACAGAGTGGTTAATGAAGGATGGAGAAGTTATGAGATACCACTAGAATAAATATGTGGGCCGGGGGGGGGGAAAAAAAAGCAAAAGTGGACTAGTGAAGAATTAACACACACAAATAGGCATACTCTGAATCCACTGTGTGATCATACCAATTTTTGGCATCTCCCAAGCACTATGTGAACCATATAAAAACTAGAGTGCATGCAAATTAATTAAAATCATGTGTAGGACTTGGCAGAAAACAGTGCTTTTTACAACTGTGCAGTTATACAAATTGTTCTGATTTTATCTAAAGTAACTTCGCAAGACTGACACCTGCTGAAATGATGACAAAATTTCATTAATACAAATGTCCTCTTAATAGGTATCTCAGCAGGTTTCTCAGAAAACTGCATTATCTTCTTATCTTCTTTAGCATTTGAACCACACTGATCATTACTGCAAATGGAGAACAAAAAGCTGAAGTCCATACTGTAGTGGACCTTTTGAGGCTTTTTAAAATTTAACTGCTGACTTTCCTCTATCCCTTTCTGAAAGGAAACCCACCAAAGCTTTCAATAAACACAAACACCACAGTCATTGATGCCACAGGCACAAATGAACTGAAAGATAAGTAATTTAATTAAAAATAAACTAAGAGGTTTTCAGAATACTTGATGGTTTAAATTATTTGCTTATATTTAAAATTCTTTCTCCGGTGACAGTAGTTTTTCAAGTTTTCACTAATCAAAATTTCCTTTCCTTCAGGCACTATTATTAATTCCACAGTGATACTATGAATGACAGACTCCATACCTTGCTGTTACCTTTTTGAAACCCACTGAGGTATTGCCCATAAGTGGAAAAAGTTCGAATGTTTTTTCCTATCTCACTTATTAAAGAATAACAAAAGGACGACTGCATGCTGTGTACTTGAGAAAGGCTTTTGATTTCTACCCGTGCCAGAGGCTTCCAGTGTGATCCTGGCACGTCAGTCTTTGTGTTTTATACGGTCGGGATAAGCATCATACACACGGTCACCATATCTCTGTCAGGGCTTTGCAGCAAAAGGCAGAAAGGAAGCAGTGCATATGTGATAGTACTAGGAGTCTCACTTTAGATATCTAAAGTATCAATTTTGAAACTAGAACAACTGGGGATATATTAGGTGTGGCAAAATGGATTCCCTCCCCCCCGCCCATTTAGCTCACTGTATTAATTTGTTTGATCTAAAAAAGGATGTTCAATATTTTATTCTTGAGTTGTTTGACATTACATGATTTTGTTAAACCAATTTTTATGGTTCCCAAAATTCAAAAAGAAAATAAAAATATGAAACTATAGCAAATAGTTTTCTTGTCATTTGTACTGCTCTACTCAATAGGTGTTGCTGTTGGGTTTTTTTTCCTGCAGAATCCATTATTGTAGTATCCTAATATTTTCATGAGCTTTGGTAACCTGCATTCAAGATACTGTTGATAAGATTCCTTGAAGCCTTTATATACTTAAATTTACTGTTACTGCTCTGCAAAAATATTGATTTGTGGTCTCTCTCTTCTAGACCTGTCAGGGCATCAGCAACCACAGCTCAAGTTTTCTGAGGTACACCCCATGCAATTGCCCAAACAGTTTTCCCAGCCTGACCTTGACCCTCCATCTCACCTTGACAAACAGCAATTACATATATCTTGGAGACAGTGGGCTCTCCAATCTCATGCAATGGTGTTACGTAATACTTCGAAGAGAGTATCAGGAAATTCAGCATTTATTTAGTCACTGAAAGGAGAATCCTCTCACCCTACAATATGTCCTATGCAAAACCTTTTTGAAAATTAAATAAGACTTTGTATCAACCAAATCTAGGACATTTTGACAATCTGATAGATGGTTTGCCTTACAGTCTTTCTCATGACTACATGCACAGTGCACCTTACAATTGTCTTAACAGATAAGCAACAGACTGAAGACAATAATTTCCTACCTTTTGTTAAAGGCCTAATCCTATCAAATGCTAAGATTACCTCCACAGAGGTGCTGAGTAATTCTTAAGATCCAGATTTATGATGCCATACAGAATGAGGAAATACCCAAACAGAATTCTTACATGCTTAATAGCTGCAATACTTACATGAGAGAAGCATGTTACCACGGTATTAAATTGTAGGTAATACATGAAATAAGGTTAAGTGAAATGCATCATATGCCAAAGTTCAGGTATAATTAATGTCACAAAATCAATTAGTGAAGGAATTATTTTTCTCTGCTACCTTAATTCAAGCCAACTTCTGTATGCATATCAGGACACAATTTTTAATTTCTTGATCATGCTGTTTTTCCCTTCAGAAGGGGCTGCAGTCTTGAAGAGTCATTCAGTATTTTTTCCTTTGTATCACTCAGTGAGTTTGCCCTGAGTCTCCCTTAGAGTCTTATTCCACTATTCAAAACTACGCTCCAACAAGAGAATTATCTTTTCTTGTGTTTTTCTACTGCCACTATTAATGAACTTAAGTCCTTCATAAGTAATTAGACTTTCACAAGATCCCTCAGAAGTGAAAAATCCTAAGATACCCTAAGGTACAAATTTTAAGGAACACTGTTTTCATTAACATGGGTGACAACTTTAGATGGCAGATCAAGAGGCCTCAGTCAATAGCTACAATTCTAAACAAAAATCACCTATCTTGGAAATGAAAACATGAACAGCTTTCAATTAAAATTCAAAATTACTAATTCAGAATTAGTGAGTTTGCAAATGCATATTTTTTGAGCGTAGTTTTCCCCTGTACATAGATTTGAGGAAAGCAAACTCAAATATGCACAGTATTGAAATTTATAATACATGAGAAACACCTTTTCAGACAAAGTTACAGATCTTGGCTACATAAGTTAAAAATCTAACTGAGGACAACATTTGACAGTTTTAGAGAGAATAGTTTTCCAGTGCAATCAAGCCCACCAATACTAAGGATCAAAGAACATGACTACCTTTTCAGACTCTGGAAAGGAGTGCTTGCTCACAGACTCCTTTGCAACCTTCTCAAAATTAATCTCTTTCCCCCAGCCTTCCAGCAGACCCCTCACTGATGTAAGATGTCTTCATAGTAGGGACTAACATTATAATTTAGGTGGAGACCCTTTTTTACTTTCTTCCCCCCTCTCTCAGTTTATGTTTCCAGTTGTTCCAATTCCCCATGTTAAATCTTAGTTCTTTTTAAAAATCATTTACCAGTTCCTTATTATCAGTCATTTTGTGCAGAAGAATAACCACAGCCCTTTTGACTTTTTTTACATAGAGCAAAAGTGAAAGAAAATAAATTTCTGCTCTCAAAAAAGCAACACTGCAATGGCTTGAAGGCCAATTACAGCATCTAGGAAATGTGAACTCTTTATAATATCTAGGACATATATGAAACATTTCTAACATTTAGATCCTATTATTTTAAAATTAAATAATTGTATAACTGATCTATTCTTTCTGATTAAGATTTTGCCTGAAAGAAGATTTTAAGCATGGAGTATATAAGAGAAAAACTCCTAACAAATCCAAAACCACTCTTGCTTTTTAGCAAGAAGAAGCATCCACAGTGCTTCTGAGAGGACATTACAACCTGAAGTTTTAACTAAATCAAAAAGGTCAGTGACTTCAGTGGGGTACAAAGGATAGCACTACTGAAAGAGCAAAATCTAAGTAAAAAACTCCCAAAGCTATTAAGGAGGATTAAAAACGCATGAATATATTTTGAGTAACATGATGAAATCAATGAGAAGGCAGAAAAGCAAGAGTTTAATAGCCTGGAAGACAAAGACATTTTACAATGTGAAATATTAATGGCTTTTAAAAAATAAAGATATGCTTCCACAGAAGTTTTTAGATTCATTATCAGCCTTTCTATTGCAACACTTACCTGAAGCAACAACAGTGCTTGCCCATAATGTATTTTCTATGCTTAGGCTTTCATGAACTGCAGGATCACTGTCTTCCTGTTAAAAATATGAACACCTAATAAGTAAATCACCATCACAAAGTGTTAAGAACCATGCCAAACCATCTGAGTAACTTGCACAGGATGCTTGCATCCTTATATCAATCACTGTATAACAGCATTCATTGCACATACTGTATACACACAAATAATTTTCCAAAAAGTGAAATAGTGATTGAAGTTCATACTACTGAAATCCAACTATATTCAAAGATCTAAAGTAAAAATGTTTTAAAAGGAACATATTCTTTTCTCAGATGTATCAAACTGCAGAACAGTTTACTGTAGCAAGCAGTTAAAGGGAATTATGAAAGTTAACCACCAAAAATGAATACTCTGTTCTCTATCTAAATAATCTATAATTCATACAGTAAGTTATAGTCATCATCATTTTGTACCCGATCAACATGATATCAACTTCAGGGAAGAATATTTAGACTTCTAAAAAGAAATGCAGGCTTTTGTTGTCTTACCACACACTTACAAAATATATATTCCATGGGAAAATACTTCCAATAGAAAATTGATTCCATGATTACTTTAAACTTTCTTTTTTTTTTCCCCTCCCCTCTCTCCTCCCAAGCAATAATGATCCACAGATTGTAAACAATCTCTCATAATCAATTTGGAGCATGTACAGATTTGTTACTCATTAGCAGCTGTGGAATGTGCTGTGTACCACTACAGGAAACTTTAGGAGGTAGAATAATCAGGTGTATTTCATCAAATTACAGATTGTGCTAAACATATTGCAGGAAAAGGGGATGACTGATTTACGAAAGTACACAATAAATTCTACAAATTGTCAATAGCCAAAATCTACATCTATTTTTCATCTCTATTTTGAAACGACCACCAAACACAGTGTGAGTTGCATAGAAATTTCTATTTCTAAAAAAGAAAAATCTCAAACTAAACAGATATGTTTTTGTGCGTACTTCAAAAGACCCCTACATAGCAAGGAAACTACAGCTCTTATTGTCTTAAGTGAGGAAAAAATCATTGTTTAAAAGGCATAGAGAACCATTCTATCAAAAACAGAGGGAAAGAGAGGGAGAACATGGAGTTAGCCCTAAGAAGAACACCACAAATTTTGAATCAAGACTTAAATTCTGATGACCCTGAGATCAGCTCAGTTGGTGAGAGCATGGAGCTAATAATGCCAAGGTTGCAGGTTGTATGCCTGTAAGCCATTCACTTAAAGAGTTGGACTTGATGATCCTTGTGGGTCCCTTCCAACTCAGAATATTTTGTGATTCTGTGAAGAATCATCATTGTTCTATAAGATTAACCTTAAATTAAAAAAAAAGAGAATTATTTTTTAATTCTTACCTAAGGAATTAATACTGCAAGAATTATTTGCTTTACCCCTAACTCATAATGCTTAGGTTCCTGGTTTGATTTTCAGTTGTTCCTGAATTATTTGAATTCTGGGATTATTTCGGCCTTCTGAAAGTCTCATTAAGCAGTGTACAGACATAAGTCTAAAAAGAAATCATCCAAAACCCCAAGTTTTTCCAGAGGACGACATCACTTATATAGTCAAAATACCAACTGTGGCAGCTTGGGGCATGGCAGTCAGTGCAGAGAGTGCCATCTATACCACTGTTCTATACCTATAATGTTGAAACACAACTACATCCAGAGGTAAGTTTTCACATGAGGTTTCAGCATCTGTTTCTACAAGGTTAGAAATTGGAAACAAACTGGTCATATGTGAGTTGAAAACAGTTATTAAATTTTTTCATTCCTGTCATGGGCTTTTCAAGAATTGCTGAATCTAACAGGACAACTTTCCCAAAATTCTTTCATATCAGCCAATGCGGATTAGCCACTAGTGACAAGAGTGAAAGGCTGCCACTTTCAACCCAAATGGTGAGCCTGGCACCAAACAGGAGTCTTAATTTCACATGACTTGCCATGAGATCCACAGATTTTTCTCAGTCAGCAACACACATGCTAACCTTGATTACTTCATATCATCCACAAACTGTTCTGCATAGTTCAAATTTTTTCAACTTGCTTGACTTTTACAATTCTACCTATCATCAGCTGACAAAGTTTCCACTTAAGGTCTGCTGGGTTGAATTTCATTTGGCAGCTCTACGTTTATTGATCTTTGAATTCTGAATTAAATTCATTACCAGAATAGTGCAGTTCAGTATTGTATTTAAGCTTCTATATAGTCTTGTTTTTTTAATCCATGTGCAGTATTGATCATAGAGGTTTAAACTGTCTACAGTTCTTATTTGGAAATTAGTCTGGAGCTCTTGCATGTGCAAAGAAAAAGGAAAGATGAACAGTAAAGTAAAAATTGAATATATGCTACTCCTAGTCCTGAATTCTTAATATAACTGACCAAAGACCATGACAAATTTCAAGAAGTCATTTAAAAGGTGACAAAGCTACAACTTATTACAAATTTTTGCAAATAATGACAGAGGCCTTTAAGTCTAAATACCTAATCCTTGAGTGAACCACTGAACTTCTATTTGACCTCTTCTAGCTCTGTTCCTGCCTGACAGGATCGAGCACAACAACACCCACCAACTTTTGTAGGAAAGTGGAATACACATTAGTTTACTTGCACCATTGAAAGAGATTCCTTCCCCACACCAATCCCACAGTTAATTCTTCTGGTTATGTTCCTTTTACTGGCATATGTGTTTTAAACAGGGTCAGATTTGGTTCTAACCATGTTAGCTCCCTAGTCAGGTTGCCTGTATAGCTGTTACAGCCAGCGAGAAAGGCAAATAAAAAGGATTTGTAAAAGACAATATCATTCCCTTCAGTGGCAACATAAAATTAAGCCAGATTGAAGTGAGCACAACAACTGATTGCTTCAAAACAGGCAAATATGAAGTAAAAAAATGACTCAACATTCTTGCTGCTAAAATACAAGACTTATCCAGGAAAATGCACATAATTAGCCTCAGGTCAGAGATTCTACTCATAAATGAATACAGCTACCTGCATCAGGTTTTTCCTCTATGTTGGAAAAAATTATATATATTATATATTGTATAGTTCTATATCATAGGAAAAAAAAAGATTATTAAAGTAGTTGAACTAAACTCAATGAAATTCATTCTCCGAGATTCCTATTAGACTATAAAGAAATAAGACATTCCCAAAGTAAATGAAGAGACTGAGGTGACATCTCAGAGTCGCAATATAGGAGAAATAAAAGGAAAATATTCTCAAGGGAATGGTGAAAGAAGAACCCAAATTTAAACTAAAATCAGCCAAGGTTAAAAGCAGAAGACAGAATTTCCATGTTTCTACACAGAAGCAGTAAGCAAAGGCTAAATAATACTCGCCGTGCCAGTACACACTGATGTAAGTACTCTACTCTTCAGGCTCCAACTGGTAAAAGCTGGGTTAAGAAGTAGGGCTACCTTTTACTGCCTTTCAACAGACGTGCTTTTCTCATGCTTTTTCAGCATTGATAAAATACCTTCCTAATGTATCAAGCCTACATCAGACAGAAGAGAAACTCTAGTACTTACATCTGTGTACATCCCTGTCCTGTGCATCACTATTTAAAGATAAGCTCAGTCAAGACATGGATGATGCCCTCAGAGTAAACAAAACAATCTGACAAATTTTCAAAAAACACTACTTTAGCTCATTATTGTTTCCTGATAGGTTGTCCAGAAGAGGTGAGAGGAAGAGAGAAATTAATTTATGCCATTATTAAAAGGCCAGAAATGATCCTTCCTGCATGTTCATGCAAGGACACATACTCACTTTTATGCACTGACTGCATGTAACACATTAAAATCCATGGAGAACAACAAAAAACTTCATATGAAGCTGGCAGACATCAATAGAGTACAGCAGAGCTTTTACAACTCCTGACACAGTTACACAGGTGTACTGCAAAACATATCTACTGTCAGCTATCAGGTTTTTTGTGGTTGTATTTCTCACGGAGAAGTACTTAAGAGAATTTGCTCCCTCATAAAAACTCCAGCGCTGTGCATCTACTTTTCTGGTTTGTTTTATGGTCACACACTTTTTGAAATTATCTAAGTTTGTCTTTTACATTGTTAGTACTCTGTCTTCATAATGGGAGAAAAAAAAGAAAAAGAAAAATCAATGTGCTATTACCCTGTCAACCTAGCCTTGCAAGAATTCTTTGAACATCAATGCTTAAGTAGAAAAAATGTATGCATTAGCATCACTAAGCACACTAATTTTTTTACTTTAACATAAAATAGAAATTAGATGCAAGAACTGATTTATTGTAAGAAGCAAGGACTCACAGCAAAAGTAGAAAGATAAATCAGTAAACAAGTGTCCTAAAACAACATTTTGCAGAATGTACACCACTACAAAAAAAACCCCCTTCTAAAAATATCTATTATGATTCACTGTGAACCAAATGCCCTCAGATCATTGCACACACAAGTTCAGTTTAAACTGTCCTTCCTATGGAAGCTTCCAAAAATATATATATGCAAACCTGAAAGCATAAAATTCATCCCCGTTATTCACATATATCAGAATGTTTGAATCATACAGCTCTTATTACATGTACAAACAGAACTCACAACAGGGAGCAACTGTTTAGTGATGATTTCCCAATGTCTCGATTACATGTACCAGAGTTGTTAAAAGGCTCTGAACAGTTCAATTTATATTTAGGAAAGTACACACTTAGTCACTGGGACAGGAATAACATGAATTTACAGCTGTTAATAGAAGTTTCATTTGGACAATTGGTCAATACAAGGCTTAACTAAACACTGTTGCTTACTGCTTTAGAAGGTGTGGACAAATGACATTTACTTTGTAGGCAGCATGAACTATGTAACTGGTACAAATTGGTCTTTGAGAGCCAGCAACTGCAATATCTCATTCATCAGTGTATTTAGAATTGTGAACTGGAAGTCCAATTACGGAACAAAATCTATTACCAATCTGAGTCATGGGTAAAAAACCCTTCTCTTTACCTCCACAGCAGTTAATTCTCTCGAATTATTTTAGAAACAAACTACCAAGAGAAAGGAGTCTAACACCACTGAGTTGGGCTAAGATAAACAGCACTATCACTATAGCTACTAACATAATGCTACAAAACTGTAAATCGATTTAAAAAAAAAGAATTACTACCTATTAGGACACCCTGCTTTAAAGGGTCAGCTTTAGCAGGCCACCTTTTGAAAATAAAAGAAAGTCACAGATATTATTGCATTGTTATTTTCATATTCAGTTTTGAATACAGTTATTTCTGGAGAAGAGATTCAAAAAAGCCCCCATAAGTAGCTTTTAGTTTTATTTTACTTTTTGAGAAAACCAAACTTTGGAAGTACTACCTTTCCCTTGAACAGAAATGCTGCTAAGCAAGACACACTGTCATTGCACACAAACTAGCAATTGCATTGTATCAGGCTACTGATACTGCTCAACTTGTCAGTTTTTGACATGTGAACAATACATCAGATGCCTGGAAATAAACTATACTGCCTTCAAAAGCTTTCACGTAAAAAGATTATGGTGATGTCAACTAACAAATATTCAACTCTCAGATTCTGCTTTTTTCAGATACTCTTTTTGTATTAGCTTTCTGCAATACACGTTTAAAAGAATATCTTTTATATGAAGTATAGCCATGGCAGGAACATAGACAAAAAGACTGCAGTAAAGTCAAGGAAAGATCTGATAAAATGTTGACACTAAGGGTAGGTTTCACTTACACTGAGAAATGAAAGAGAGAAGTAGAACTGTATTTACATACACTACCTACCCGTGTGAAGGTACCCTCAAAACTGTGGATATCCAGCTGTGGCTTCTGAGCATAAACATAAGCATTGATCGAAAAGAGATCCTGTAAAACAGATTAATGTACTTACTATTATTTAAACTTAAATTTAATCACACATTTTGAAGAACTGGCAAAAATTCCAGACCCCCATTACCCCATCCCAAACAAAGTTCATGCAATTTTTACCCAACTAAGAAACATGCTGGTTTTTTCAGGACATCTTGTTATAGAGGAACCAGATCCAAGATGATACCCTAAATGTGTTCATAGTTCAAACACTAAACTTTTTTACATTTATAACATGAGCTAGCCATTTTATACAATTCATTTTCTCTTAACAACCTTGTTTTAATTAATAATAGTGTAATCTCAAAATATATTCCATACATTTGTTCTTTTAAAAATAAAGTGGGTTTTTTTTTCATTTTTTTAAAATGAAACTGGAAACAAAATATTTTTCCAGAAAGGACAAAGCCATCTGAATACAAGAAGAAAAAATGACATTGATTAAAATTCTCTTAAATGTTCAAGCACCTCTGTGAAAAACCCAAGAGAAAACCCCATCAGCTTCTGGAAAGACTGGCTACATCAACAGGATTACTCAAGTGTTTAAAGTCAGAGATACCAAAACTACTCTGATAAAATTTGGTCTAGTATAGGTGGTGGCACTAAGAAAAATAGGAAACTCTTCAGATACTACAGTAGCAGGTTCTATAAATAGATGGCAGTTTGGTATAAACAAAAGAAGGAAAAAAAAAATCTGATCATTGTTATATCTTAAGAGCTGTCCCTAGAGGCCCAGGGAGGTTCATCTTAAAATTTGGAAACAATTATTTTGTTGGGTAATTGTTCTAAAACATCCACTTCCTACAGAAAGAATACCACAGACTAAAACCCTGATACAAAGGACTTTCTTTTCATCATAAAAGCAAAATTTTTGGTGCTTTTTAGATGGTCAGGACCAACAGCAGCTAACAGATGTCAACAGGAGTTGACCAGTCATGCCTGGATCCACAACAATCCAAATCCTACTCTGGAGTGGAGCACGTGCTTGATACCAAGTCCCAGACAACCTAAGAATACTAACATCTGATAAAATGCAAGTGTGTCTACCTTTTCACTGTATGTAGCATCTATTTGGGTTATCTCCATACTTCATTACCAGATGAATCTTGCTAAAGGCTAATCAGACACCACCTCTGGGCAGAAAATTACATGGCTACAATACCCTGTTCATGCCAGGTAGAAAGTGCTGTCTTCAAAAGCAGAATTAATTTTATGGCCCCTTTCATGGACATATAACCACACATTGGCTCAAATGTACTGCTTTTAAAAGTATGCCATTACTTTTTGTCCATAATTTCAAATGTAAGAAAAAATAACTTTGTTTCAATATTTCACAAGTTGAACATTACAAAGATTAACTAAGGGTGCAATTGTCCACCTATATTAATGTCTTAAAGCCTGACATGTTTATATCCTTTAGTTTCTCCAATGAAATGGGTAGACTGATGAGTATCATTATTTTTCTGCTTTTCCTTATCAAAATGAATGTTTTCTTGAAATCTAATGTATGTTTATCAAATGTGTTTCACTGTAGTTTAAAAATGTGTAGCTCTATAAATACTGAATTTGTATTTATTTTTATATTTTGCAGGCAAGACATCTCTCATTTCATAGCCTGCAAAACACACACATACTTTGTATTTCATATGCTTTTTAAAATATGAATCAAATCTGAACATTAAATCGCATAAATTCTCTTTATCTTAAGCCACTGGCTATTTATTGTAGTCTTTCACATGAAGTTCATTCATTGAATCCTTGTTCTTCCAACCCACTTTCAACGGGTTCACGAGAAATAATTCATATGAAACTAATACACATGTGGTGTCCTATATCTTCATCATTCACTTCTTTCCAATCTGTTATCACCTACAATCTAGCTAATCCAGGCTATTATGTGCTTTATTACACAAAGAAAAATAAAGTCTCTCAGTAGTGGATAGCACAGAAGAAAACTAATACCACACACATACTCATATATAGAATAAAAACTGCTAGTGAAATGCGTCAACTTCTCTCTTTTCAAAGAAGATCTTAGTGGAAAACAACATCAGAATAAAAGAAAGCAGAAATATCCACCTTTTAAAGTTTATTGGCATTTGTACAGTAATATATTTTCCTGGATTCTAATATTTCAATTTTCTTCTACTGCAATGTTCTCCTTTGTTATATTTCAAATGTAAAAATTTCTATCTACCATATTTCTTTGGTGTCTTTTTATGTTTTAGTTCCCATTTTGTATTTCTGATTTAACACCTAACCTTTCATGTTTTCCTTTCTTTCTTTTTTGAATTTCAACTCTGAAATAAACTTACTTATCTTGCTGAAAAACTGAAATCTGCACATTCCTTACACATTATTGGCATTACTCTGGAATGCCACAAACTAGAACTCGCAGAGTATTCCAAAGGTGCATGCTTTTTTTGTAAAACTAAAAACATAAGAAAAACCTATGCTCTGAGAGAAATGTAGGGTGGTAGTTCATTGGTGTTTCATTCACAAGTAGCAGAAAGACATAAAAGCATATGACATGTGCTTATTAGATTTCTGATATAATTCTTTTCATTATTAGGGTAAAGAAAAGAGTTAAAGGCTTTTTTTTTCTGTAGGCCAGTGCTGTGTCTGTCCTCTGGATGGACATTGTTCTTAGATGAATAAAACATAGGAGTTGAAGTTTTATAATACAAAGAAAGAAAAGTCCAAAGAATGATACAGTTACAGAAGACAAATTACCAATTTGAACTACAGCCAACAAACAGTAAAGCTTGCTATAATAATAATACAAAGATGTTTCTTCGCCAAATGCTGCTTTTCCAGTAGTAGAAGCTGTGCATTATCTCAATTTCTTGAGAGAAGTCATAAGGGTGAATTTAACAAGGAGACACCGAGATTTGTACACAACAGTACATGTAAATATAATTTCTGCTCACTAGGTGAGAAGAATTTATCTGGTTACGTTATATCATTGCTTTCCCTTATATAAAAGCAGAGAGAAGGAAAATAATCTTAAATAAAGGATTTGATTATATTGTTTTAAAATTATTTTTATTAAAATCACTTTTATTACTTTTAAAATTTCTGTTTATTAACAATTTAACTAATAAGGGACTTGATCTTTGTGAAACTCAGATTCAGTAAAGAATTATTTTCATACTTTAAGCATTGAATTGCTGGTTCTCAGAAGGTAAATAGTTCTTCTGATACCTTCAATTGAAACAGTATTCTACATCTAAAATTACGTTGTTTTTAGAATACAGTAAGGGCAAATGACCTCAGTTATTTTCTTACTCAGGGATACAAACCACATTTGGGTGGGAATTGTAACAGTTCTAGATTAAAGAAACTATATGAAAGATTTGAATCTTAAGTAATAACAATTATTCTTATACAACAGTACTGAGATTTTTCTTAAAAATTTCTATGCATTTAATTATCTCACTTGAAACAGTAATGCAGAAGAATACATTTCATCCTTCTGTACTGAAAGTCAGAAAATTACTTGATCATGGTACAATAATGAAAATGTTTTCTTTTGCATTTCACCATTTAAGAAATCACCATAAACTTATCAATAACATAGAAAAATCTCCCCTATTAGGTCAAGGGCAACATTTGTTCACCTTACTTAAAGATCATTAAAATACATTCTTAATCATAACATGTAGTTCATTACAAATAAAATTGCCTTTGGTTCAATAAAACTAATTAAATGTAAATGGTATTGTTTACTGCTGTATGGATCTTCTGATATAAATCAGCAAGTCACCATTTATTGAAAATTACAGTGACCTCATTGCTGTTAATAAATATAGCTGATCACACAAGCTACAGAAGAATGCCTCAGAACTCGTCCATCACCAGAACTGTCCCACCTATAACTATGAAATTGCAAGAAACCTAATCTAAGTGTTACAATATTTGTTGCACAGCCATCATTAAATGACTTGCTGAAATTTTAATTCTCTGATCACATTAAGTGCTTTAGAAAGACAACAAAATCTGTACCGATTGTCTTGGTGGTGTCATCTGTTCTTTAAGAAAAGCTCTGAAGGTCTGCAGTTTTGTTTATTCTGGGTGTCACAGTGGGTAGGGTTACACAGTGCTCTGTTGACACGGCTGACAGCTTGTGCCAGCAAAAGATATTCACCCTCTTGCCTGAAAAGAGGTTGTAGCAAGGTGGGGTTCAGTCTCTTCTCCCAGGCAACAAGTGACAGGAGCAGAAAAAACGGCCCCAAGTTGCACAAGGGGAGATTTACATTGAATATTAAGAAAAATTTCTCCACAAGGGTGATCAGGCATCGAAAAAGGTTGCCTAGGGAAGTGGTGGAATCACCATCCCTGGAAGTGTTCAGAAGGCATGTGGATGTGGCACTTGTGGTTTAGTGGTGAACATGGCAATGTTGGGTTAAGGGTTAGACTTGATGATCTTAGAGGTCTTCTCCAATCTTAATGAGTCCATGTTTTTACATCTGATAACTAAAGAAATCCAAACGAGGGACAATTACAGAGAGTATATTCTGTCAAACATGCAATCAAATTGTTTATAGTCTATTTTATGGTCAACTTGCCTATGTTATATTTTTGAATTACTAAAAATATATTTCCATATGTAAATACGAACTGCAAGTCTCAGCTTTGAAAACACGTCACGTCACGGAGAAGATACTGTAACAGGTCTTATATGCAGTAAGTCCGTGGAAGTTGGGAAAAGCCCAACTTGTTGGGCCCCAGTTGTTACTGCAGGCAGAAGGCTGGCTGGAATGGTGTGATCCATCCAGCAACACGCCAGGATGGCAGTCCAGGTGCAGCAAGGGCAGAGCCCCAGGGACTGCGCCCCGCTCCACTGGTCAGCACGGGTTCTCCCTAGGAGAAGCAGCCAGCTGCTGGCTCACCGTAACCCATTGCAAGTTAACCCTGGGGACTGGGCCGCTGTTGCCATCCTGAACTGAGAGTTGACTTGCGTGCTGCGGCCTGCAGGGCTGGATGTAACACACCCAGAGTGGGACACAGCTGGTCTGCCCCCGAGTGCCTCACCCACACCACACCGGCTGTGCTGGTGGCAAACACCAGGCACACACCAGGCATTCGTGCTGCACATGGTGCACACGGTGGGACAGGGTCATCCCGTCCCGGCAGCTTCCTTTAGCAGCAGGAAAGGTCACTGCCTGACCTGCCGGACATTTTGTACAGGAAAGGAACCCAACGCTGATCCCAGACAGCAACACAAAGCTCTCAGCCCAGACTGCTTCCAACCCTGAGTTTCTGCAGAAATAACCTTAAGCCTATCAAAAAGCCTATGCCCCTATTACACACTGTACAGATAAGCGAGGTAATCGCTGTAAATTTGCTTTTTTCCCAAGTCAGAAACAAAGCACAGAGATGTTTTACAAAGCAACTGACATTTTCCACTTAATATCTTCGAGGTAACTTGTCTGATTTTCCACTTTTATTAACTGCAGTTTTCAGCAACAAAGAAGAAATGGATTTCTCAACTGATCCTTACTTCTAACCAAGTTGTTTGCCTTTTTTTTTCCACTGTGTGTGGCAGTTTGAATATTGTTTGCTGAGAAAACTTCAACTATGTATTTTAAGTATCCCTTTTCTAGATAAGTTGGTTGTAAAGTTTCAAGCACTATCCCTGCATGTTTAAATCATGCAGCCTATTTTTGCTCTTTTTTCCGAAACCATTATTTTTACTGTAACTATAAAGAAATAATTCTGGACACTGCATTTCAATTTTTAAAAGAATATATAACTACATGAAGGGCCCACATAAAAATATAGCTTATGACTCTATTATAAAGCACAAAAACTAGGCTTATGAGAAAATAATTCCATAATGTTATTTTTCCTTAGTTTAATATTCACAGCTTGCTTAGACCTTCATACTAATTTCTGAGTCTAAGACTTGCTGAGAAGCAGCCACTTAAAATGATCTCAATAAAGAACCACTAAGTGTCAGTGGTTTGACCAAACCATGCAGCATCAAAATTTAGAGGTAGTTTAGTTTAGTTGGCAGGACATATTACATCTGGTGTCAGTTACTTCAAGATGAAATGCCAGCTTAATGCAGACAAAGCCTATTCTAGTGTGGTTAAACACCAGCAACTGAGTGGTGTGAGAAAGGGCAGAGGCACATCAACTGCTTGGTGGATTCCATTCGCTGCTGGTAGCCAGAGAAGGTATGTTAAGTATAAGCAGCTCCTGATTAACCACATCTGATGACTCGACTCAGACTGTCACCTACAGCTCAAGAGGGAGAGTACAAAGATCTTGCAAGAAGCACAGATCAGTTAGAGGTAGGTTAGTAGCCTTAAGTGGAAACAACTAAGGAAGAAATGATTACTATATTGTACAGTTAAACCCTGTATACTGTTTCCAAGATGGTGATATCTTGCATTTCTCTCCCCTAACGTGCCCAAAACAACCACTACCTATAGCAAACTTTCGCTTCTGCAGAAGATGATGCTGCATGTCCTACCATTCAAATGCAGACTCCTCAACTTCAACAACTTCTGATTTATTTTCCACTCTAAAATACTACATGTGAAGTCAATAGCCAGAGAATATGAACACAGAAAAAAACCCTCTCCCTTGTGCTAAATTTGAGTGTGGCAGCAACTCTAATTCTGGAAGTGTAAATGCAGAAGTCCTGCTAAGATCTGGCACATAATCTAACACTTCTATTGAGATGACATACAAACAGACCTTTCAAGGTACATTTGCCTTTAATAAAACACCTAAAATATTTAGTGTCAAAACACCAGAAATCCTGTAAAGATAAATTTCCACAAGCTTGTGACTTGAGTATGTTTTCAGAGGAAGTCTCAACACCAAGCCAAATCTCCTGTAAAACAGCAAGCTTCCCCAGTATAAGGGACACAATGCAGCTTCTTGTTAAGAGACATTTATACAATTTTACTTGTGCTTTTGTAGGTACGTGTCTATTTTGAATGTGTATATATACACACATACGCACTCATGTCCTTTTTCCTAATTTTAGATTTATCCATGACACAACATATACATGCATTCAAAAAATACACACATTCAAGCAACTCTTAGAAAGCCGTCTCTGCAAGAACTTGCACAAAGCATCTCGTCAACAAAAAGCACTTTACCTTCCAGGAGCAGACTGCTGTTTCCCAAGCTCACAACTTACTGATTAAAGCAATGGTTCCTGAGGCAAGAATGACTTGCACTGGCAGTCTAACTTGCTTGAAAACACTGTAACTGTGATATGCTTCTGTGGAGTGAGGATCTCAGTGGAGACCAAAACGAGACCCACTAAGTTGAAAGATAAAAATCCAATTCTGACTCAGTTTCTTTTCAATGCAAACCCAAGTATATTTGCATAATCAACTTCTCGTTCAGCATCCAGTGGAATATCTGTGTCTTATTTATTGCACAAATTAAGGCTGTAGTAACAGGTATTTTCCAATACTTACAGTAACTGTAATAATCTCTTAGATAACGGATACAGATGCACACATAGAAGGTATCTTAAAAGTAAACAGATAAAATGCTTACCCCCAAAGCTGGCAATCTTTGTGTGCAACTGACAGCAACCTTCAGTTTCCAGTCTGTTTCTCCATCCAGCTGGTCAGTTCGAATGAAACATGAACCTTGAAGTTATAAAAAGACATCAAACTATTATTTTGATTTCAAAAATTCAGTTTGGGTTAAACCATTAAGAGCAGTGAAAGTAACACAATTTACAAACATTTTTAAATAAATGTGCTACATATAAGAGGATTAATATTTTGGAGTGTCTGTGTGTTTTCTTCCAGGAATGCTCCAGATGACAAAAAACTGCACCATTTTTCTGATGAAAGTAACAATATGCCTGTTTATGAACTGAGGGAAATCCTACTTTACAGGTTTCTTTATAGTTTCTAAACAGGTTTCCAAATGTTATCAGCAAGAGATACAACTTCAGTTGAAGTTGAAAAAGGGTTAGTTTAATTTCTTTATGGAATTCTGTCACAACAGAATAATGAACTGAAGCCTGTGATTTTTTTCTCCTTGCTGGTATGACATCACAAACTTCCACTGCTTATAGTCTCCCAGCTTCTCTGAAAAAACTATTTTTTTAAATAAATCCTTAACATGGATATCATTCAAAACAACTTGTGGCCCATTGTATTATACGTAAAAGAAGTAATTTTAAATTATCTTTCAGGGATTCAAGACTAAGGAAATCTGTCAACACATGCAAAGTATGAAAGATATGAGGGAAGATCAAGGTACAGACTGATACACACTGCAGAGAATCAGTGTTCTGTACAGACAGAAGACCAGTATTCAAGAAACAGAAAACTGAGACCAGTGCAAAGCCTCCCCCCCACACCAATAATTAGTGTGATGGATATCATCAAATCTAGAGTATTACACAGGTCACTACTGTAAGATTCAAAAAAGACTGCACAGGAACATGGCAAATCTATTAAAATATTCACAATTAATTACAATTCCATCAAGCTTGAAGCCTTTTAAAAAAGGTGGTAAAACTTTAGCAGTACTCTTCACAATTGCTACATTAGAGAAGCCTTAAATATTTCTGAAGTAGTAATTACAATTCCCATTACACTATAGCTTAACAACTGTATACACTATTGTTACTGGGTGCTATGGGTGTGAAAAGAATAGATTTTTCTAGTTATTTGTAGATTTTAACAAATGCATATAGACATACATGCATATATACCTATAATTCCTTCTATATTTCAACCGATCCAATAAAATCTAATGAAGTAGTTTCACCCTTAGAAGTGATGTGGCAGCAACTAAATGGACGAAAACACTGCAAAGGAGTTCATCCAGGTTTGAGTCTTATTACAGACAAGAAGAGAGTCTGCTAGAACGTGCCAAGGCAATACTTTAAGAAACGGTACCTACCAGCGAACACAAATTAAGAGAGATTCTTTTACAGGACATGTGGGCCCTGGTGTAAGTAAAATCTAACAGAACCCAATGTTTTATTCATCAAGGTCTCCAAATTAGGCAGTTCGATGAGCTAGTGGTCTGAAAGGACATGGTTGAGAGAGCAGCCACTGGAAATTTTATCTGACTGGAAGGTAGCATTTTTGCACAACAGACTACAAAGAAGCCTACAAGCTTTCATGTAACAGTTATATTTAAGTGTGTAATAAGTAAACAAATCTTTAATGTTAATGTAGACAGATCTCAGAACACATTATCACAGCTAAATTTCACCAAAAGCTCAGAGGTGCAAGTTGCAAAGATGTGTCTGAAGTTCTTGAAAGACTGGTTTTAAATTCGTGACAGGATTCTTTACGGATTTTCTTCTAAAAATGAAATACTATAAAGCATTTTTTGGAGAGTCCAGTGACATACTCTGCATTATAATGAAGCATGAAGTACCTAGGAACCACTAGAAATACCATGGATTCACCACACTTTCTGGCAATGGCATAGATAAGCCTACTCTCCATCATACTTTTCCTGTACAAGGCATTTCATGGTTCTCTTTACCCTTCCTGTCAATGGTTGCTCTCTTCCATCAATTTAATTTAGAATTATACTATAGATCAATGCAGTTCAAGACCAGTGTGGCTCCTGTGAATGGTTGACTGCCCATATATTCATTTAATAGAGCTTCACAGTATGACATCTATTGGCCAGCTGCATTTCCTCTCCACTTCAGCAGTTAATTTCATCAATAACTTATCTCATAGCCTGTTTCCCTTTTATCCAGAAAAAGGGACTGCTTTCTGCGAAGTCAGCTTTCAATAGTGATCACAAAAGCAAAACTGAAACAATACAGTCGTCTTCTCTACCTCAAATACTGCAGCAGATTTGACTAACTTTAATTATTCTATAAGGTACTGATTTTAAACCTGGATTAAGTTAGCTATAAACATGGAAGATTAAACATGTAATTAGAAAAAAAAATTAACTCTTCACCCCTACCAAACCCTTAGACTTGTGTAAAACTAAATATTCCCCACTGTGTATCGTGTGGAAGTCACAAGTACTTAACCTTTGAGAGGTATTTCAGTTAACAGTACATAAAACTTCTAAAAAAAATCAAAGTATTTTGAAAAAATAACTATTTTAATTGCTTCACTTTTAAAATTCTTGGAAGCATTGTACCCTCCTCCCCCAGTGACAAAATTAAAAACAAAAAACCACACAAAAAAGTAGTAAAAAATTGTGTTACATACTCCAGCAGAATGGTTTAGATCAGTGTTAAAAATTTCTTGTATTTCTAACTTGAATATGACTTGCCAGGTAAAAAACCCCATCTATATACATGTCAGGAATTGCTGTTCCCACTGAATTCAGTGATAACTCTTGAACCTGACAATTATTTTACAGTGCACAAATAATTAAATTCTTTTTAAGTTCTGTGCTGCTTTAAGGAAATGTCATTAAGTTAACTAGTTACCAACCTAAGCATAGCTGTTTACAAAAAAAAAAATTAAAAAGAAACAAAAAGGAAAAGGAGAAAAGAAATTCTAGACTGAATATAAGAAATTTTAAAAAGGCCACATACAAAGGAGAATGCATACATATAAGTATCCTTTTATTTTATATAGTGAGGACACTCAGATGCTCCTTTCCCATAACAATACACAGTCATTCAAAATTAGTGCACAAAGTTGAACATTGTGAATGTCTGACTGACTTCTGTCATTCTAGTGAAAATTTTGGAACTATGCAAAGTAGAATTTAAGGGTTGATTTAAGGAAATTATATTGGGCTTAAATAGCTTAATCATTTATCAAAAGTGGTGTAAACTTCACGAGCAAACTATGTATGTAATATTCATTTAGCCTAATCAGTTGAAGACAGGTATAAATCAATGTAGAGCAAGTCCATGCACAGTGCTGCCCAAGTGCAACTAAACTGATTTTTAAAACCATTTCAGATGAAATTGTGAAACCTGAATGCTTAGCAAAGTCCTGAGACTAAATTCTGTTTTGGTGATTTAGCAAAAGCTCAATTATTTGAGTCCTGTCCACAATTTACCCTAAGACTGTTCTTCTGTGGCAAAACAGCACTTGAATACAAAGGATGAAAATAATTTGAAGAACCTGAAGTAACTATGTAACTTCAAATTATAAGGATATATTGCTAATTATTTACAGACTTTTTACTTATGTTTATTTGAGATACTATGGATTAAAAATCTTTTTTTAAAGTTATTTTTTGTGTTAATAGAATACTTAAGAAAAATAATGTTCATTTCAGTAGCTTTTATGGTGTTTTGACACAGAGGTACAAAAGCTCATCTATAAAAGCACTAATTTAGGGCCATGACATGCCTGGCCTAGATTTATCAAACAAAGGTACGGTGCTCAATACAGGAGGAATTCTACTTACTCAGTGTGTGCTGGACTTAAGGCTTCAATCAGAACATACCTGAAGGACATGTACACAACAAATGCTTCTGGGAATGGTGTACATGTACACATGCATCAGTGACCTACTTATCCCTAGAAATCCCAAAGAAAAGGGCCCTGAACAAAAATTCTCAAACTGAACACAGGTTATTCTTGGAAAATGCTCGTCACATTTTCATCTCAAACTTAAAAAAATGGGGAGGGGGGCAACAAAAAATAGGAAAAAATTCCCCCCCAAACAAGAAATGGAAGCTTCTTAATCAAGTAAAATTCAATTATATCATAAACTTTCTCCTAATTAATACTGTGCATAATCACCAGATAGCCAAATCTAGTATTTTTTTATATTACCAAACTTGCTTATCATATTTTATGTGTTAATTTCTTTATATGTGGATATCTTTAATTCCTGAAATTATAGTAATGTAAATAAACTTGCGCTTACATGAAGCCCTCAAATTTTATTTTTATACACATATGTCTAAGTATTAATTACAGTTTTTAATATAGGCTTCTGAAAACAAGCTATTACTTGGGATGTTACTTATTTTCTTAAATGCATTCTAGCTTCCAGGATTTTTTAAGCAAGTCACTCAGAAAAGAAAAACTGCTGTGTACTAATTAAATTATTTATTCCTATTTTATTTGGAAATGTTGTTTCCAATAAGAAATATGGAAATGTTGTTTCCATAAGCAGAAATATGGTTAACTTCTCCTTAAAACAATTAGCTTAATATTCAGTCTGTTTAACAAGTAGTTTCTAAAGAAAGTGTAGTTAACAGAAGACACCCAAAATACACAAGATACCCAAAATAGCAGTATTGACAGACAAAGAGCAAATACTTTGCAAAAGAGAAATAATCTAGTCTATATAAAATTGCATCACCTGATTTTAATGGAAAGTTATAATAAAAAAACCCAACAAAATCATTAAAATTATCTGAATTACACTAGGATTGAATATTTGCATGAGAACATGAGAACTTATAATGGTTTTCTTGCCATAATAAACTAAACTCTCCCACTTGTCTTGTATTCAGAACTTAATTTTCATTTCCCAGCTCCTCGCCTGTAAGAAGGGTCTGAGAAAGAAGTCCTAAGTCATGAGATCAGATGGAAGAGAAAGGATTCTCAATTCAGGAGAAAAAAAACCACCAAGGAATAACTTATTTGGATTAGCATTAAAAAATGACAAAGTGAATGACATGTTATCAGAAGAGTTCCATGCTTCTGTCCCTCACTTTTTCTGGCCTTGCTTTGAACAGTCACTTACAGAAGATCTTGTCTTCAACTGCACCTATTTAATCAGCATTTTACAAGCGAAATTATTTTTAAAAATGTTTCCATTTTTAGATTTCACAAGCACATTCAAACAAATACCTTCCAAAGAACCTTCACAAATAACCCACAGGCGGTATTTGTTACAAACGTCAGTATAAACAGTAAAGAATAGTATATAAGAAGTCAATCAACTCAGAAGAAGTGCTGAAAACTATATTTAACTTTCTCATGGAGAACATTAAAGTTAACAGATTTCTGCTAGCAATTTTTTTGCCATATATTGGCAAGGCTCTTTTTTAAGCTTGCTGATAAGCACTGAAGAGAACTTATAAGTATAATTCAAATATGCCACATAGCATACGTTTTAATGTGCGATGAAGATGCATCGGAGGGAAACAACTATAACTTAGTCGTATATAGCAGATGTACAGGAGGATGAAGACTTTACAAGCATATTAAAGACCAAGCATCCCAGTCTTGAAAAGGTATTGTTTTATTTCTGCATAAATGCAGGGTTGAATTCCACACTCCATTACAAATATATTGTCAGAAAGCAATTGTAGAATGTGTGCGCTTTAATTAGACTTAAAAAAAAAAATCATAAAAGTAAATTACATTTACTTTATATAATATGTAAACTGATAAGAATTCATGTCAGTTTTTCTTAAACAGAGAAAATGCTAAACCATCACTACACGTCTGGGCTCTTCTCTGTCAAATCTAAATAAATAAAATCATGTCTGCCTTCTCTCTCTAGAGTGGCATCCAATGAATTTTTTACAAATGAGAACAACAGCTACAACTAATGCCTTTCAAGCCTCAGCAAAACTGAATTATTAAATCTGTCTGCCTATATCCTATTACAGCCTACTTATGAATACTTGATTTTATTTTGTATAATTGACAACAGTTGTCAGGAAACGAAGGTTTTAACGGCAATCAAATTAAGATCAACTGGTATAAGTGTCACAGTGAAGAGCTTGTGTCAAGTGTTGATGAATTAATTGATGGGTCACTGGGAAACAGGGCACGTGGAACTGCAGTGTCATAAACAGCTATATATTGTCTGGTAATATTACCAGCCTTTCTGCTTTAAGTGAAAAGCATTGAAAGAAATGGGTTACTAGAATATATCCAAAAGAAGAAAAACACACTTTGACTTTGCACACCTAACACCAGATCATTTACAAACAACTTAATTTTTAAATCATTTATATTACTTAAGTGACTATGTGCATGAAAATTTTAAACCGATGACAAGATAAATAGCAGCACCAAGATAACATACTGCAGTACAGAGTTTCATTTACTACTACAATAAGAAGCTTTCAATTATGATAGCTTCTAGGGACGAAAAAACCCCAAGATGCCCGAAACATCCCAAACATTTAAGCTACAATGCCATCCCATAGGATGCAATCAAAAAATGTAATGGCATTTACAGAAGACTGATTAAATTAGTTTAAAAGCATTAATTTCTCTTAAGACCAGGGAAGAACTGTGTGTACTTGAGATATTTGATCTGAATTAAGAAACCGATGAAGCAATTGATTAATTGGAATTTAAGCCATCAGTCACTGGATCCATCAACAGTTTCATTTACATTCTAAACAATCAGCTGATGGTCTTATAGGATACCACGTATTAATACACAGTCAATATGATACCCCTAAACTCATCACAGTTCCTTATTGACAAGAACTCAGATGTTTTTTAATCCAAGCTTGATCACATTGCATCTTTTTTGAATTGCTGTATTGATTCAGTACGCTTTAGGAATTTTTATCTCTGTTAAAACATTATGGAATTCTCTTACATATAGTAAACAATGTTGCAAGTTAAAAGAAAAAATTTATTCACATTCATATTCACATTCTCAAATTTTCACTTCCTGACTTATATTATTTTGATATATACAGAAGGATGCTCAAAAGCACTAATCTTTTCCATTTAATAGGATTTGATGCACTACTTTACTTCATTATTCTTCTGATGTACACTAGTTATCTCTTTTTGCAGAAACCCAGTGTTACAGACGAAAGATAGTATGTGTTATTTATGTCTTCAGAGTAACGACTGAATCAAAAACTCTGCCATACAGAATGCTTAGAACACTGAAAAACTTCTTGCTTTTCAGATCAAAATAAGAATACTGACTCAACAGCTCCTTGATTTGAGAGCACTGACAGCACAGCAGAGCACTGTCCTCATCAACCTCCCTAATGTGCTTAAATATTTCTAAAGACCAGTAATACAAAAAATACATACACGCCTCAAAGAAAACTGCTCATAGCAGACTTAAAAAGCATTTTCTTTCTTGAAGAAAGGAGAACTCACAAACAAGAGGTTGAGAAAAGCATACGGCCAAAACCAGAATTCACTGAGAGCATGTTTTGCCTTGAAGATTTTAGCAGCAGCAATAGTAATCAACTAGAAGGACATTTCATTAACTAAATTACAAGGAGCAGGTATAAAGCTTAAACACAGAAAAGTGCAAGTCAAAGGAGTTGACAAAATCATCAGGTTACAATAGGCAAGTGAAAAACAAGAGGATATATTTTTCATTAAAATTTAGCAGGGAAAAGTACATTCTACTTTAATGTTTGATAACTGGGAAAAAGCAAGAGACCCAGCTGCGAAGATTGAACACTGGACTTCATTATGCAAAAACCTGAGAATTTCTACTTTTTCCAATTTCTTTTTACTTGAAAGACAGAGGAAGGCTGTGCAAAGCTACATGGACACCTGAAATCAGAACTGTAACTGAAGAAGTTAAATATTTGAGCTAAATTGTATTTAGCCTTCACATGTACCAAGAGCACTGACAGCACAGCAACACAGGCCGTAACATTTGCATGGAAAAACCCAGTGCTCTCCTCAACTGGGTATTCCTTACAAGGCAGGTTCTCCAAGTTAGGTTTTCTACTGCTAGACAGAGAGCTGCCAGACTAAGGTAGTTCAAGACTAAATAAGCTTACATTCCAACTCCAGCCAGCCATACACCTCAAGCCCCATATGAAAGTCAGAATCAGATCAATATGTGCAAACCATCCTTTCCTTATGAATACATTAAGATTGATTTGAGGATCATTTCTAAATTTTTAGAAAGACAACTCTATTGCAAGATTGCTCTTCATTAGACCTACTGATCAGAAATTTGTAGGTTTTGCAGAAATTCCTTTTTCACAATAAAGATGAGGCTCACCAAGGGACATTTTCCAATCATTTCAAAGAATCAAGGTAATATTAGCAGCTTGCCCAGAAGAGCCTTGAAGTAAGAGAAGAAAAAAACCACCCCAAATTCAATAATCTAAACCAAGAAAGAGGTGAGAGCAGCTTAAAAAACCCCCATAATGCATGGTATCGATCTTATGAACAGATACTTCTTGTAGGCACCATATTATAAACTGCTTCTACACAAGGAATTCTTGAACCTTACCCTGCAAGAGTAATTTCTTTGTCTTTTATATTCAAAGCCTTTGACAAAATACCCACAGTCCACCACTTCTTAATATACATATAGTTTGTCTGCCTGATTTGCCATGCCTCTGAGATGTGCTTTGATGGTTCTCACCTTCAGCTTCTTTAAGTTGTTACCCCAAATTGGGGGAATTGTTTGGGATTTCAGGATATTTGAATTGCTACTCCAGCCAAGCCACCAAATGCCCTTAAATTTCTGGGGAAATGCATTATCACTGGCAAGTGGGAACAGGTGAGTTTATGCCTAACACAGTACACGGTCTCCTCACAGATAAATTTTTTCAACTCTTACTAGTCTTTTTTTTAAATACAAAAGCTAAATAAAGAATAAAATATTACTTTGTCACTGCTTATTTTGCTACAAATCTAATGAAACACATGGATTGTGCCAGTTGCCCAAGTATGCACAGAAAATAAAATAATTAGGGAATGAAATACATGTCTTCTAATAACATTTTCATCTTTAATACAGAGTAATATTATTGGAGGCCTAATGCCTGCTGAGACCACCTCCTTCCACCACATCACATTTATACTATCTGACTATATCTTAAACAAGTAGCTGATCACATCGAATTACTATTACTCAGTGGCTTAAAGTAGATACCAAAACATTTCAAGCCCGAGTTAAATCAAATGCTAAAAACAGAATAGGAACTGAAGTATAGAAACAGATTAAAGTAGTTTGGACAGATTGTTGGCAGCTACTCATGCCCCGAAGATAAACTTTTATCTGGCCGTATGTGCAAAACTTAACTCTAGTCATTTATCATTCTCTATAGCAATAGATTTTCAAAGCATTTCAGTTTCCAGACAGGTAGGTTTTAGAACGCTTGTTTTCTAAACATAATAGAAAATTCCAGAATGTGTGACTAATGCAACTCCTTCAGCCTTATTATTTTGCAGTGGCTGGTTTTATGAAGAGATAAAAAGAGACATCAGTTGCACAACTGAATTTCAAATCAGAGAAAAAAATACCAGTTTGGTTTTTAAATATCTGAAGTTCCAAAACAGGCTGGGGTTCAGACAATTAAATTATTTGTAGAACACTTACTCCCAACTGTTCAGAATAAATAGATAATACTTGCATCATCTTTATTATATTTTTCCTTTTGCAGTGAGTTTGAAGTTTAATTCTTTGACATAAATGTTCTGCTAATACTTACTTTTTAAGATTACAAAACTGGATCTTTTTAACAAGTAAACCATACTTGCTGGCACCACACCCTCTTTTTGTAGAGCAATGCTTAAGAACTCGAAGTTTTCAAAATAACTCCCTTCTTTGATAAGCAGACTTTGTTTGAGATGGTAGACTCTGGAGGAAGCCTTTACTGATTAATTCACAGCTCCTTCCAACAGCAAATCAAGCTATATGAATGATTACTTAAGTCTGTACTTGCATTGCAGAGTTTATGCCAGTAAAATGGTTAGCATTTAAAATAAAAATCACATCTGAGACAGTTATATTGCTACAGAAATGAATGGCTACAAAGCCTCAAAATAAAAATTATTTTCCTGTTTTATTCCCACACTTTACTCATACCATTGCTGTTAACGTAATTACAAGTAAATAATCCTGAAAACTCTTAACTACAAATTTTAATACAAGTGAAATTACTCTTCTTGCTACAATTCCAAAAAGTATAAATATGCTTGCAACTAGTATTTTATACTTGAGTAAATATATAATTTTTAAATAGTTTAGTAAGTGGAATTCAAGACACTGATCTATGCAATGGGGGATGTCCAGAGGGATGTCGACAAGCTGGAGAAATGGGCTGACAAGAGCCTTAAAGTTCAACAAGAAATGGTGAAAAATCTTGAACCTGGTGAGGAACAACCAGTACATGCTGGGGGCCATCCAACTAGAAAGGAGCTTGGTAGAAAAGCACCTGGGGATCCCGGGGGCACCAGGCTGACCGCGAGCCAGGAGCATGCCCTTGCAGCAGCAGAGGGTAATGGTATCCTGGGCTACGTTAGGTAAAGTATTGCCAGAGGTCGAGGGAGGCGTTCCTTCCTCTCTGCTCAGCACTGGTAAGGTTACGCCTGCAATATTGTGTCCTGTGTGGGTCTCTCCCGTACAAGGTGGTATGAGCATGCTGGAAGAGGTCCAAACAGTGCCATGAAAATTATGGACTGGAGCATCTCCCATATGAGGAAAGTCTGAGAGAGCTGGGACTGCTCAGCGTCAAAAAAACAAGGCTTCGGGATGACCCTAATAATGTCTATGAATACCTGGAGGGAGGGTGTAAAGACTGAGCCAGGCTCTTTTCAGTGACAGAAACAATGACAGAAACACCTCTGAACATAAGGTGACAAGAATTATTATTTTTTAACTGTGAGGATTACTAAGCACTGGTACAGCTTGCCCAGAGAGCCCGTGAAATTTCCCTCCTTGGCAATGCTCAAAAGCTGTCTGGACATGGTGTCTGGGCAACCAATTCTAGGTGGCCTTGCTTGAGCAGAGGTGTTGGACCAGATGATACCCAGAGATTCCTTCCAGCCTCAACCACTCTGCAGTATCATCTCAAGTACTCACAGAAGTAAGACCAAAACAATGTAACTCTGGCCTGAAAAACAACAGATGTAGCAACTGTGCAACTGGCATTACCTTACAAAGAATTAAAGGTTCTTCACAAAGGATTGTGAGAATTTCAAAATGATTTTCCATTTCCCTATTGCTTGCATTGCACAGCTGTAGTGGTAGATAAACAGTATTTTGGAATGTTCATGCCAGAAAATTACTATATGCTGGATTTAAAGACATACAATAATAAACTTGGTTTATGATAAAGATTTTTGCATGACAGCATGCTTGACAGCAGTGGAACTGATCAGTAAGTGGCAGTTGCTTTCTACAGAGTATCACCTCTAACAATAAAAAATAAAAAAACCCAGACTTTTGTCCAGTTTGGTAGGGGACCTTACGAACAATAAGGGTTTAACTAAGATTAATCAATTCTTACCCCCTAAAAAGCTACTAACAAAAGCCAGTATCATAACAGCACTGTAGTTAGTCTTTATAGGCCTCAGTAGTTAGCAGCAGTACAGAACAGAAACAATTCTTTGCAGTCCTAGTGTCTATGCAGCACATCCCAAGCCCTAAAGCTCATTGGTTCTTCCAGCTGCAGACTTGAGCAAACAGTCTGTTTAGCCCTAATTCCATGTACAATGCCATCGCATCTTTCTCCCAGTAACTTTCGACTTGTGGCCAATTTCAACCAAGTATGGCAGATCAGCGATCTCAAGGTTATAAAGTGCCTTGAATTTTTGTGAAAAAAGAAATGATCAAAGAGCCACACGAATAAGAGGAAAGCCAAGCCGTCAGCTCCAACAGTAATCTGTTCTAGGACCTAGCAAAAACTAATAGCTAAAAATCAACATTTGCTTAGCTCAGAACCAGCCACTGCATATGCAGCTTTTCTCCATGAATAATAAGGATCTGAGGTTATTGTGAGTTGTGGTGGGGGGAAACAGTTTTCCTCCTGCAGTTATAAAATGGTAAAACCCCAGGGGGTGGTGACCCTTGAAGTTTTGAGGTTTTACCCAATGAGCGCTTCTGCAAAATATATAAAAAAAAGACTAGTCAAGTGCAGCAGTGGGTGTGGAGAAAGAAAAGCGGGTGGTAAAAGAAAAGCTTGGAGAGAAAAAAGCTTGGAGAGAAAAAAAAAAACTTCCTTCATTCTTTACTGACACTTTGTAGCCACCCTATAAAATGTGTGTTCCTCTCAGAATTTCACATTTGAAAGCTACCAGGGCACAAATATTCCAAAGTCTTATGAATACATGCATCAGATTTTCATGAAAGACCAGATCCCGTTCATGTCAGAACATGACACATGTTAGCATCGGAACACCTGACCTGGATCAGAAGCCAGTTACTGGATCAAGGCACAACCAAGGCATCAAACCGAGGCACAGCCAATGTGGAGTACAAGGATTTTACCTTAAAGAAGGAAAGAGCTCATATTTGAATTTTTCTTGTGTTTTACACACAGAGTGTCTTTGATAATATTCCCATAATGCTGAAGTTATTAACACATACTCTAGCTGGCAGTTCCTATGGACAATCATAAAGCTTTTGATTTACGACTGAGGTAGCATATAGACAAATAAAATGCAGAGAGCATGACAAGCAATTTAAAAATGGACCTGAAATGGACACTGTTAAGAGTCACTTAGAATCTAGCCTAATTTCAGCAAGGGAGTTTTGTATTGGTGTAACAGAGATCTTGCCTACATTTGCATAATAACTTTACACTAAGGTAGTCAGATGGTTTTGGCATGATGCCTGCTTATACAAAAAATGAAAATAACCTTTAAACTGTCTTTTGCAGTTGGCTCAGCATGAACATTTCCTTTCATTTGGTGGAAGCCTGATAAATGGGACAAATCTTTCAAATTGCTTGTCACTTCTATCATTTATAATGAGCAAAACCAAGATTCAGCCATAACTAATCCCCTCCTACAATTTTAAATATATAAAACCCCAACATATAATTCCATAAACTTGTTGCTCTTTGTTTTTTTTTAATTTCTTTTTTTTTTAAATTTTATTTATTTTCAATCAATGAACATCTTTTGGAAACCTCTGTTATATGGCGAGCCTGACAGCAGCAAAGAATTCTCATCTGAGGAGTGATTTCCACCTGCTCCATTCCCCTGGGAAGTAATCCTAACTCTAAATATGAACAGCCATCTAGCTGCCTCCACTCATGAAAGAGAGGAATACCAATGTTACGGACTGCCACATGAATACAAAACAAAGTCCCACCTATATTAGTCTCTAGACTATAACTTTTGTAAATGTCTCATTAAAAAAACATAAGAAACTTAGAAATTGGACACAGGCACACAATTATCATCAAGTCATTACATCAGATTCTTTGAAGATATCATTCCAGCTAAAAGACAATGCATCTGATAAAGAAAGGAAAAAAATAGATCTAATAAGAAATTAGTTTTATCAAAATAAGACTGATACCCCAAAATGCAGCTTCTGCTATGTAGAATTAAAAGTACCCTAGAAAACTCAACAATCCTAAAAGTGCATTAGGGGGGTGGGTTTTAGGCTGAACTGTTTAACCTACTTATTTATAACTCAAATGGCTTCTTTTTCTGACTGAAGATAGAGGATGTTGCAGTGCTGCAGACTACACTAATATGCAATGTAAATACTGAAGTTGGAAAATAGTACTTTGCCTCAAAAGAGGTTTACAGGGTGGATTGGATTTTAAGATTAGTTCAAACTCTACTCTTCATAGATTTATAGTAAGAAGCTATAGTTAAACTGCTTTATTGCACAGAAGATAAAATTACATACAGAACATAAAACCATCAGAAACTGTTTCACAAAGTACTTAAAAGTGTCAACTATAAATTAAACCATAAATCAGTCAAAACTGCAACATCAGGAAGCAACAATTACAGATATAAGTGTTCACTCTTTAGTAAAAAAACAATTACTGCCATATGCTTGAAATTCAGGGGATTATTTTTGTGTGTTTTGTTTTCTTGTTTTATTTTTAACAAGTGCAACACAAATAAAACTAGTTAACCTGTTGCTTATTTATAGAAAGTGTATTTTTAACGTTAAATTTCATGTTCCAGGTGTAGCAGAAGTTTATATAAATAACTTATATTGGAATTCTAGGAAGATTTCACTAAATTTGCTCTTTACTTACTTTACATTATCATGAACATTTACATAGTAGGTACAGAACTCTTGCAAATTGCTCACAAGCATTTTGTAATATCAGTTATGGAAAGTCTATTGTTACAACATGATAAACTTTTAAATCAAGTAGCTTTATTTTCTAGATAGCAAATTAATGGAGTGTCTTAGAGGAAAAAAACTAACATTCAAAGAAAGCTGACTGAAGTACACTTAAACACGGAACCAGACTCAATAGATCTTACTTTCAAAAATATTTTCTTCACACATTTCTGACACAGGGATTCACCCTGTTCCCTTCCCCCATCTATATCTTGACAAAGAAATAGCCTAAGTTCTATTAACTGTGGCCCTTCCAGATTTACTATTCATATATATTCCAGTCGAGACACAGAGGTATCCTGTACAGATGCATTTCTGGCCTGTAGTTCATTGACAACCATACCTGTGCCCCACCCTTCAACTAACTACTATAGGGAAGGGAGACTACACAGTGCCTTATAACCTCACAAGCAGAATCCATACGATTTTAGGACTTGCTTTGTTGCAAGTTAGGCAACTGTCTCATAATGTTCTTGTTCGTTTATTCCTGCACTGACAACACACCTCATACAAACTGCTGCGAGGATCCTAAGGAGAGTGAGCTGGCTCTCACCAAACAGTTCTTGGTGCTCCTCCAACAGCAAACACTGCACAGTGTTACATATTGAGTTTCCTATACATTTCCTACACATTTCTATTGTGTGTACATGACTTAAATTACAACTGCTACATACTCGTACTGGAGTACATGATGATTGTTTCCAAACACCTTGATATAATCCAACACAGGCTAGTAAAGGCTAGGAAAATTTTGGATCAATACATCAAACATATTCACCTTCTACCACTCCGATTATGCATGCAAGTGGCCTAATTTAAAGTAATTCTTGTACAGGTGCAGAAGTCCTACTTTCTACTTTTTTAGGAGTTGCGACTTGAGCCAAAACACATTTTGGGGCAGTAAGGACAATATCAATCTTTTTATTATCATGTTGGATACAAAAGATTTGAACAGTCAAAGCATTATGCTTTTTAATAAAATGTGGTACTGTGAGAGGGAATAAAAGGAAAAGCCCTTGTATCCTGAACCAGAAGGTAGTTAATGAAGATGGAGGTCATATAAAGACTACTAGGAAACTTCATCAGTCCAGGCCAGTTATAGATGACCAAATGCCTCTAATCAGCATTTGAAAGTCATTAGCAAGACCCAGTAACTACACAGTAACTCCTTCTTTCAGCAAATATATAGTTCTAGTCAAATGATCTCTGCAAATTTAGCCTTTTACCTGAAATATATGATAGACCTCTAGTGCCACAGTGACACACCAAGTGCCACTAACACAGGGTTTACCAGTATCACAGCTATTAGCTTTCCGAAATTTAGTGCTGTCTGACAAAAACCAGACAGTTCTTAAAGATCTGAAGAGAACTGGTAATATAAATGAGGAAAACTCATTGAGTTATATGGGGGGGCATCCAATAGTAATTTCTATACTTTACAAAACAGCTATAATTTATAGGGTTCCTATAAAGGAGATATTTGTTTCTCAAAGATTAGGAGTACTCCCCCACCACCATGTGAAGGGAAATAGACCTAACATGAAGTGCTTTTCTTTCTCTCACTCAAAAAAATTCCTGGGGAATATTTTTGGCTGACCAAAAAGGCATTATTATTTTTAAGTAAAACAAAATGAAAAAAATCAGTTATTTCAGGGGTTTAGATAATGGTAAAACATTTTTTCCAAAAATAACAATTTTAATCACATATTAGTGGGTTCATATTTCAGTTCTTTTCCATTTAATAGCTGTAATACAATCAGATAACATTTAAATGTATGTTGTGAGACAATGATTAGTTGTAGATAATTTAAAATGCTGTAAAATCATAATAATCAAGTATTTGCTAAATATTTTTAATATTTAAACCTTTTGTTAAAACAACTCATAAAAATCACCTATTTAGAGAAACATACCTATAGAAGTCTCAGGTTCACAATAAGATTACTCCTGGTTTACAGTCCAAGCATACTGTATTTCTCATGTATGGACTCTTTCCCATTAATTGAATGAAGGTAGAGTTCCATCAATCTATTCGACCAATTCAAATTGGCCACAATGCACAATCTAAAATTTTACCACAAATCACCAAATTATCGTGTAAGCAATGTGAATTGTCAAAACATACCCGTTTTTTCCGATGTTCTAAGAAACACCATGTCAGATGGGATTCGTTGATTCTGAGAGGAGAAAAAAAAAGTATATTTTTTCTAAGTAGGAAAAAAAATAAATTCCAATCAAATGTCCAGTAAGATCTATCACCAAAAGGTCACACTTGGATTGAAACTCAATTAAAATAGGATTTCTCCCAGTACTTTACATTCAGCATTTGCAATTCAGAAATCAATATTTTCGAAAAATTATACAATAAGCAAACAACAGTTAATCCTTTCAGATGCTCTTTATAAGTGAATCATAAATACCTGAAGAACATATTAACATTTCCTTAACTGAAAACACTACTCCAAGAATATAAACATCCAACTGAAATATCTTTTAAAATAATTTCACTGAGTAAAACTCTGACATGTAGTTAGCATATATAATAGAAAAAAAAAAGGTGAAATTTAAAATATCTGTCTTGGCACCCAAGTGGCAAACATAACGCATATCATGCATTCTCCCCTCTCCCAACACACACAAATGTACAAGAGGGAAACAGCAAACTAGGGAACAGCATTTTCCTATTTCATGTATCTAAAATGACCAGAATTTCTTCCTCACTATCTAAGGCATAGAGCCACATGCATAGTTAGTGCCTCTGCACACCTGTTCTGCCATTTCCCTTTCTAGCACAGAACTATATGTATCAAATCACATTTTCAATTATTTGTTGACCACGGAAAAGCCAATCTAAGCCTTCACAGGTTCAACAAAATGAACAATACCACCCTCCCCCACACACATGCTATCTGCTACATGGCTACCCAAATCCTTAGCTCTCCCTCCACTTGTTCTCAAGGCATTTACCAGCACTAGATACACATTGCCAACACTTCTTTACTGGAAGAAGTAAAAATAACCAACATGTCAAAACCTGAAAGAGATACAGGACTGGAAAGATAAAAAGCAACATACGAAGTCGACAGGGACCAGAGTGAAGAGTGGACAGAGTAATTAGAGAAGATGCTGTAATGAATTGTAATTTCTTTCATCACAACTTATGTCCAATATGCCACATGCTGTACAATGTGATATTGAAGTTACACACAGAGAATGATTTGGATTTCATTTACAGACTATCTTTAACCAATTTAAAAAATCTCAGTTGATTATTAGCAATGACATTACAAGTTTCATGCACAAAAATATTTCCTAATACTTGTTTCTGATTATTGTTAAGAGGATATGGCGCATAAATAGTTTTCATATAGACAGTACCCCCATTTGAGAATAAATTTCAGGTTTCCCCTTTATACTTGGTTGATATTGCCTTGAAAGCCACTGCATATCTTGGGGTCATCATCTTTTAATTTTTAAGAGCTCTACTGTCTAATTGAGTGGAAAATAAAATATATATAGTGAGAAAGCCGATCACGGCATACATGAACCTCAGAATTCAGTCTTAAAAAACTGACCAAATTTACTAAACATAAAAAATTAAAGGGTTCAAATTGGTATCTGAGCATTTCAAAAGTATTCAGTAATTCCCTATGTCACATTTCAATTATAATCAAACTGCAAAATTGATACAGCAATAATAATTCAATTGTGGCTGTATTTTGAGCATTAACTACCAGCTACAGAAAACTGGTTAATTATTTTGTACAGAAGAAACAGCAATGCAGATGAGGTCAAGCTAACCTGAAGGGCTGAAGGCATTAAGCACTGGAGTATCTCACATACTGAATACAGTACACAGTCCTGGTCTGT
This sequence comes from Manacus candei, assembly GCF_025592945.1. Lineage (NCBI taxonomy): Eukaryota > Metazoa > Chordata > Aves > Passeriformes > Pipridae > Manacus > Manacus candei. Next base: position 7,345,306 of record NW_026138097.1, read on the forward strand.
AAATTTTATAAGGATAATCCTAATCACGATACCTTGATTCACTGAATCAGTGGAAGGCATGAATTGCTACAAAGACACAACTATCAAAGAAAAACATAATGGGTTCAAAATTATATTTACATGAAATGCAAGTGCATTCAGCATGGAGCAGCCCTGAAAGCTCTTATCCCAGGAAAAGCCCAAACCATGGCATTAGTAAACATCCAAAAAAGCTTGTAGAAGAATCAGCACAAAGACAGAGGGGTTTTTTTTGCTTATTCGAGTCAACCAGTCCTCCATCTCAACAGTTAAGGACACAACACTGCTATAAACAGAAAGAAACCCAGCATTCTCAAACTGCTTTCATTCGAAACCAGATATGTATTTTTTTTTATTTTTAACCCTCCACCTTTTACTTTAATTGAAAGCTGCACTTTGCTTTCATCACTCCAAGCCAAAGAAAAATATTTGAAATACATACACTCCCAGTTCCCTCCAATAAAACAGCTCAAAATACATCCGTCATGATAAATAAACACTGCTTGGTATGACACTCTGTGTGGGACCTCCAAAATATTATGCCTGACTATCCATAAAAATCAGTTCAGAGCACGAAAAAATTCAGTCTCACTCACTATGGAGAATAAATATGTATTTATACCAGACAACAGCACTGAAGCTGATGCTTCTTCCCTGTATGTAATGCTGAACTCTAACATTTGCCTCAGTCACATAGCAATATTATTTCTGATCGAAAACATCCTGGATACTATAGGCAAAGTTTTCCATCACTCTAAAGAAATCTTCCCAAGATCAGCATGCAGCCACAACAGTGCCACTTGAAATAGTGTGATCTGAATGGATCTGCCAGAGTCAACTGGCAAACTATGTGTTATATGGGCTTAGCTTTGAAAATAAGATGATGTAAACTCTGAATTTCTGGGAGGCACGTACTTCTTACCACTCCCTGCAACATACTCTCAAGGACGCCAATTGAGAAATGGGACTGGAAGCAACTATAACTGTATCCGCTACGGGCACTTCAGTAGAGAGGGGCCACAAAGGGCCACAGAGATGGTACCATCATAACTAAAAATGATGCTTGGAAAACAAGCAATTCAGGAAACACTAGAAAATAGACCCACATTCTATTTTACCTAAAAATCTTATGTAGGTAGCAAAAAACCCTCTGCATACCTTAAAACTATGCATTTCCATGCACGAATACTTCCTGATTTGCAGCAATTTCCATTTTAACTCTTTGTGCTTTTACAATAAAAATAAAATTCATGTGCTTGTCTGTATGCAAGCAGTATTCACCTTGAAGAGGCTGCTCATCTGCAACTAGTACAGCAATTTTTTGCATCTTGCCTCATAACACATAATAATTATACACAGAAAAAACTGCAGTAAAAACGTTAACCTTAAACTGTATTATTATGCACCTATTAGATCAAAAAAGAGGAAAAGGAAAAGGCAACTTGAAAATTAAATAATTCTGTCCTTAAATGACAATAACAATTAAACAGATATCCAGTCTTCATATAGATTAGCTATACATTTTTGCAGCTTCCCTGCCAGCTCTGACATAAATCCATTACACAAGTTTCAGGTTACTGACTTCATGCCTACAAACTTCCAGTTACTTGTAAACAAGCTAAAACACTTGACCAACATTCCAAAATTTTGCAAAAGTAACAGTCAACTGATCTAATACCAAATTAAACAGAAATTCTAATAATACGAATGAGGCATCAAGTTTCTATAGTGATTACCAGCTTCCAGAGGACATGTTTCCCATGCAGTAAATGAAACAGTCACCTGGTACACGCTATTCAAGATTCAGGTACTTTATGCCTGACAAAATTGGGCAGAATCATAGAATAGCTCAAGTTGGAAGGGACCTGACCCATATGGATCACAGAGTCTAACTCCCTGCTTGTTTGGAGACTACCTAAGACTAAACCATTTGACTAAGAGCATAATCCAGGCACTTCTTGAACTTGGACAGGCTTGGGGTTATGACCACTTCCCCAGGGAGCCTGTTCCAGTGATCAACCAGTCTCTCAGTGAAGAGTCTTTTCCCAGAATTTTCCCTGACACAGCTTCATTCATAGAATCAGAATGGTTTGGGTTGGAAGGGATCTTAAAAATCCCCTAGTTCCAAATCCTCTGCCATGGACAGGGACAGCTTTCACTAGACCAGGTTTCTCAGAGCCCTATCCGACATGGCCTTGAACACTTCCAGGGACAGGGCATCCACAGCTGCTCTGGGCAACCTGTTCCAGTGCCTCACTACCTTCATAGTGAAGAATTTCTGGCTACTATCTAAGCTAAATAGACCCTTGTTCAGTTTAAAGCCATTACCCCTTGTACTGTCACTACATGTCCTTGTGATTCCACTTCCTCGTGTCCTATCGCTGATCACCAGAGAGAGATCAGCAACTCCTTCCCCCACTGCCTCCATGATAGACTGCTATCCAACTAGTCATGTGAATATTTTCTTATTTTAGCAGAAAAAATGCATATTGATTTTTGCCTCCTTTTATGTTCTCTCTGTTCCTTTTTCTTTCCTGTAAAATAATGTAAGCTTTTCTGCAAAAACGTATCTGAATGTATCCTACTATGTAGTGAAGGCTAGAGACCGGTTTGTCTTTAAAGTATTTAAAACCGACATCTTGTTTATCATCGGGTTTTTCATATTTTGGAAGTGGGCAGAAAGATACCAAAAAACATTGTCATTATTACTGCTGACACTGAAGAGCAAAGATACTCCTGCAAAGACATACCTAGTCTCTATAAAAGAGTGACTACACAGAAACAGATGGCAAGTATGCCACAAAAATCTTTAACATCTCATTATGGAGCAAATGAAATTCTGTTGTACATTGTCACAGACAAACAGCAGCAATATGTCAATCATGTTAGCCCTCTCATGTCATATTTATCAAAGCAGAACAAGTTACAGTGACAACACATATAACTTCAAGCATTCAGAAACCCATGAAGAAACTATGTAATCTCAATTACCATGGAGATGAAGCTAGAAATGTTTACTGATATATACTGAAATTTGAATATATAAGTCACGAAAATGACTTGAATACGCTGTTTTGCTTAAATCCAGGCAGAAATAGAGCTCCAGAAAAGGAGGGCTTCCATTTATCTCACTGTTTGCAGACTTACAGATTCAGTCCTAGAGATCTAACTACAGCAAGACAACGGTCAACATAAGGTAAGTGCTTCCCCCGCTGCTGGGTTCCCATGAGCAACTCTGTCATCCAGGAATACTAGCCAGATTGGCAAACAAGACCCATAAACACACCTATACTTCCCTGCAGCACAGGCTACAATATTCACTTGAAAAATATGGCTTTTAATAGCTTTCAAATTTCTTTTGCATTTTTCGCACATTATTATCATGAAATTGTTATTTACATAAGCTTTTCTAGTTCCCTAGTCAGTCTTCCAGTTGCCCTTAATTGCCAATGTCTACAGACCCTCAGAATTTTGCATTTACTGTCCTTTCTTCTCATGTCATGCAATGAACAGTCTACTTTTCTCATTGACTAAAATATTCCTGCTTGCTTCTGAGTTATAAATGGAAGAGGCACTTCCCAATTGTCTTCCTGGATCTGCATGCTGTGCAATACTGCATGCTAGCATTAGCTGCAATCCTTGCAAATACTGGATTAACTTCATTTTACACCAGAGATTAAGAAAAACCCGATTGTGTCCCCTTACAGCTCCAAGAAAAACTCTCAAGGTTTTAAGATAAAGTATTATGGTTCTGCACGGTTTTAAACACTACTATGTGTTGTTACTATTAAAGGTTGTTACATAAATGTGTAGTTATTATTATTAACTAAAAGTGTTGTTTTATATACTCTTCACACCTCCAAAACATATTCCAAACCGTCAATATGCTACAGTGTCTAAATAAAGACATCTGAACCCATCAACTCCTCCCTTCAATTGTGTTATTTAGGATCACTCCGCATATCGGTGCTCCCACTGGAAACTAAAAATCTGTCTTAACACAAAACAAGGAGAACATCTAGAAGTAGCTTGCCTGTTCAAGGCAGGGGACCATTTTTCAGCTTCTATATACAAATGCCTTTTAGCTTTTAAAAAACAGGCAATATTTTCATCTATTCAGGTTTCTTTCTGCCCTAGTAATAGTGCACTACAAAATTTTCAGTTGGAACAATAGATATATTACTTGAAACTAAACTGTTTTAAGCACATTACAGTCACTTAAGAGATACTTTGAAATTAATTAGGACTATTTTAAAAAAGAAGAGGATATTCAAGGTTTAAATCGAGAAAAGCCTTTCACTTAAGTTGTTAGTATTTGTGATGCAGTCACTAGTTAACATATGGATCTGCAGCTCAAATGAGTCATTAATTTCACTGCGGAAATGCTGTTGATGCATCTACCAGTCAAATACAATGTTAACTTGTTCCTCTGCCATTAGAGTGAGCAATTGAACATTTCACTCCTGAGTGGTTCTTTGGCTTAAGAGTCATACTCTGAAATTGAAAATTGCTTGCTGCAACAAAATACACTTCTCAAAAGAACCAGAAAACATTCAAATTCATTAGTCTGAAAGCACCCCCAGATACCTCAAAATAAAAAAAAAAGCTGCTCTGCTGGGACAGTAGGGAGTTTGAAGCTGAAATACAACATTCAAACAATTACATGCATTTTATGGAGATACCCGAGGAAAATCTTCCATCAAAAAGAACACTACTCATTATTTCCCTACATCCTTAAACATTACTTTTTTTTTTTCATTAGAAACTTCAGGTACTCACAACATATGAGCTCTAAGCTACTGCAAATAATTCTGAAATAGATAATGACCCACCTCATTCAAGACAGATTGATCTCCAAAGTAACTCGAGTTTTTCAAATTCTAGTATAATTTCACAGACAGATGGATCTCAGTAAATTTTGGGGAAGGTAGATTACCTCTACATTCTATAATAATTAATTTCAGGTATAGAGATTAAAGAGGCAAAAAAAAGCTCCCTAATAAAAATCAAAACAAATATCTAATTCTCAGTCTCCTAGAAAATCTGGAATAGGTGCAAGCAAGCCCCTGCAAGCTGATTCCATTGCACTCTAAGAGAGCAAGGGGTAAGGCAAAATAGATGTGAAGGTCAGACATATTAGTGCCTTACTTGTGGATGCTAGTATATGCTGCCCAGACAGGTCCCAAAAGATATAAGGTACACAGAGCAGACAAAAAGAAAGCTAAAAAGAGCAAGAAATAATGCAAACTAACATGGAAAAATATATATTTTAAGCAGAGAGCAGTAAACCAAATTAGAGTTGGGTGTATTCTTCTTTCTTTAGACTACAGAAGAAACAAAGGAAACAGAAGCTTTCCAAAACAAGCAAAAGCAGATACAAGCTTCAAGGTGCCTCCTTCCAACTTCTCCATGGACTAACTCTCTAACAGAAAGTGTGATGGGAATTACTTGATGGCACACAGAAAGTAAGTCACCTTTCCAGAATTAATGTAAGTAAAAATAGTTACCTATGAATTCTAAGGTCACAATAACCTCTTAGTAGCCCAGAAAGGCAACTGAAATAAGCAACAGTCTTTATTGTCATGTTAACATAGAGTGAAAAAGAATTCACAGCTCTCACTCACCATTTGCAATCAAACTGAAAAGCTTTTTCTCCCTTTTTAAAATATATAAACTTTCTTATTACGTAATTATATATATATATAGCTAGATACATACTATGATTAGATAATACAAACATTTTATATACATATATATATATATATATACACACATAAATAAAGTTTATCCTTGAAGGTTTCAGACAGAAAAACACTGATTTGAGCATCAGAAGGAAGGTACCAGTAATCAGACAAAACATTCAGCACAGCAAATCAGGGAATTTAATTCTGTAATTGTATTCCCTTCACAAGATAGATTTAAGCATATACCAATTCATAAAATATAAATGGGTACATTTAATTAAGCTTATAATTAATTCTAAAATAGACTTCCTTGAGGATTCTCAAATAAGACTTGAACTAAAACACTATCTAGTTAGTACTCCACAGATAAGTACCTTGATACACTTTTCTTCAGAAGATAATTAGCATGTTAATAATCTTTAGGCTTTAAAATATATTTTAAAAGTATCAACCTTTTCCACTATGATGAGGTCTCCAACTTGTATGTCTGAACTCTTAACTTGCACTTTACCTTAAAAAAAAAGAAGAAATGTAATTAACTTAGGCAGACATTAATAACAAATAAGAATATAAATCCCAGAATGCACTAATTATTTGAATATGGTATTGTTTGGTGAAAATGTTACAATTTTTACAAAACAGATTTTTGCTGAACACGTTAATAAATAGATTTCATCTGCTTGAATAAATAACTCACTGGTTAAGAAATTCTACTTTTGTAAGCAATTAGGTATTGTAGAAGTATTAGAGGAAAAACAAATGTATGGGAGATGCTCAAGTTTGACCTATAGTATCAGTAATACAGTTATAAATTGGAAACAGCAATCTTTCACATCACCTACTAAACAGCACTTCTGTGTCTGACAAGTCAAGAGTTGTTAAGCTTACAGTCATGGAGCAGTCTCACATGCATGAATTGTTATTCACAGCCCAGTTATCAACAGGTTATCATCAGTTCTTGACCACTAAAGTTCCTGATGTAATTGGCACCACCTGACACTTATTGGTAATTATAATGGAAAAGAGGTAAATTTCTCTGAAGTCAAAAGAAATGCCTGAAGATTTAATTTCAAAAAACTAAAATTTCAAAAGCTGATTTTTTTATTCTCTAAAGCAGCCCATTCAGTAACTGCTGTGAACAACTCATTCAAAAATCTACACAGCACATTTTCCAATTTAATTTCTATATGTTCTGTAGGGTATTAATATTTGTAAGACTGTAAAGTTTTAACATTTTTATTTGACAGACTGAAAAACCGAGACAGAGAGGTTAAGCAACTGCCCAAAGTATGTTATTGTTGATCTCATCAGAATTCAGGAGTTCTAATCCCAAGTCCTTGCCACAGTTCCAGAATAAAGTTGCTTCTCTGAGTTAAAAACAACCAAGACCCAAAAAACCCTCAGTATATAAACACATGCATATTTACATAGCCTGATGACCTGAAACACATCCCCACAAGTATGATCCTTTCTCAACAGAAACTATCATGATTTCCATCAGCAGGTGTGTGATCAGCAGGTATGTCAAAATATGGTAAAGTGGTAGAGGTCTAAATGAAAATCAAACTGAATGAATTAAAACAGAAAACCCACAAAAGCACAGAAGGAGCAGCAATCAGCTTGAAGTTTAATCAAAAATACCACAAGTAGTAGATTTGTCAATGCACCATCATCTCTCAAAGTTATACTAAGTATCAAAAAAAACCCCAAAGTTAGGATCCAAATCCATGAGCCCTTTTCATCGCAGCTCTCAATAAAGACAGATCAGGTAGTTAACCTCAAAGAATTCCATAAACTTACATGTATGTTGATTAAAAGGTAGTAAGATTCATAATATGAGGAATTTTTTTTCAGTACTTGCTCTTTAAAATTGCATTTCATGCCAAAGTAAGGTATTTTATGTTTACTTCAGTCAATAATAAATGTATTCCTATGATATACAGTTAATATTTAATACACTTTCCATGACATTTGCACTTGTAAAATGTGCAATGTCACAAAAATCACAATTTTTGTTTGCCCTGTATGCAAAGTTACTTCTGAAAGCCAGACTTTGCTATTGATAGTGACCTTTTACACTAGTTGCCAAAAACACTTTCCCTTCTCTGCTCTCAAATATAAAACAAATTATGTCTTCATTCAACATTTGTGGGGCAAAGGGGGTAGCAGAAGACTACAGAAGATATATAAAGCTGTAGCAAGAACACCAGCAGTAATCTACAAGAGTTTCAAGATACACTGACACTAAGTTAATTTCCATAGGTATCAAATTTTTATTTTTTTTAAATTTAAAGTAACTTAATACTAAAACTCAGCCACTAAAAGAATAGTCTGATATAAAATCAACATATTTCCCCTGCTTAACTGCACGAGGCTGTGAATTCTCCTTAAAAATTCTCAAGTTTTGACTAACAGTGAATAGCATATAAAGAAATACTGTAATGTTTACTTTGCTTTCGAAGTCTGTTGGCTTTACTAAAGGGATAGCATTTCTTATATTGTTTTCCATTCTTCCCCTAATAATTTTCATTAGTTTATCAATCCACTGATTATAATAATAATAACAACAACAAAAATCCTAGTATGAGCTATGCCAAGTCTCAGATATATACCACCTATACAGTCGTGTAGGAGCAAAACCATTCAGAGCTACTCATCAAATGCAACTATTAGCAATTTTATCAACTAAAATAATCCAATTTTCCATGGTCATGTTCTAACAGCATCTACAGTAAAGATCAAAAGACACTAAACCTCAGAGGACAAGAGCAGGTAGAACATTCATTTGCAACATGATGTAGTGCAGACATGAAGCAAAGACTCAGGGTGTCAAGTATACCAACAGGAACCCACACTGCACCTTTGTTTGTACTTAGTCTAGCAATTCCAGGAATTTCACATTATGAATTGAAAAGTTTCCTTATTAGACTGTTTTCCAGGTGGCTTAGTAAAACAGCACAGAATGCTGTCTTTATTAGACACTAACATGTTTTGTTAAGAGTATCCTGTGCATCCTCACGCACAAGGAAGTGGCCTGCGACACACAAGACAATTCTACAATGAGTTTGAATGGCAGGACATATTCCATTAAAAACTAAATGGCAAAATGTGGTAGTAATTTAAAAAGTGGCTTAAAATTCTGAAAACTCAACACATAACACTTTCTTTTAGACTAGCAAAAATAAGGCTCATAAGATACCATTTCAGAGAACATTAAAATAATGCAATACTACATCTTAGTGAAGCTGCATTTGGAGAAATAAGACACTGAATGTTATTCACTGCATAAATTATTTTTGCAAACTATTTTTTCCTCTAAAAACATCTCCGTAGCAAAACACACTTCACCATCTGTGCAATTACCAATAAAAAGTCCAAAGCTGTCAGAAGTGGCTGCGCATCCAGACTTTATAGTCCACTGAGGCACAAGGCTTTCGCCTACAGCAACATATAGAATTATGCAGAACTGGAACACTGAAATGTGTCTGTAGTAATTCATTATGTTCTCAAGATAAAGCTGTTTCAATGAACTGCAATGATCTGAGAAACTAATAAATACCTCATATGTGCTAACAAGTACTTCACACAAAAAATTAAGAAATGAAGTAAACAAAATGTGGCTATAAAATATACTTCTTGTTATTAATAAAGTCTCTCCACTACACGAGTGTCACTCATGAAAGAACAGCCACTTCTGAAAACAGGATTTTCAAATTATTTTTAAGTTGCTATTACATCTTACCCATGATACTTTAAATACTGTCTGAAGTACTGCCGGTGGAGTTGGTAATACAGCTTGTGTCTAACCCTAAAATACAAAACTCTTGAAAGACACTAGTAAAGTAGAGAAACATATGAAAGTTTTGCCTGGTATCTATTAGCCTAAATTGTCAGCATAATTACAGTACACATGATACAACGGGGAGCTGGAGGAGGAGCGAGCAGGCAGGCAGTGAGGGGAAGCTTAAAGCTACAGCAAGTCCAGGGTGAGGATGCTAAGCTTTCAGAGCAAGTGCTGTCCTTAGGTCCTTCTTTCAAACCCTATCGTATATAGAACTCAGATTAGTCTTTAATTACCAGTGTAAAAACTCTAGAGAGATCCTGTGATCTGTCTTCTCTTGTGAAGGTGAAATGAACAACCTTCATTCCTTCTTATCCAATCTCCTCAATGCTGCAAAAATGTGGAAGAACAGCCCCCTTGACTTTTCCTCTCTTTTGGCCTCCATTTCAAATTCTTTCTTACGTTAAAATTTCAAGTACTGTTTCTGTTGTTGCTACTGCTCCTCTAATCAGTTAGATCAAGTTGATACAATTCTTTAAAAACATATCTGTTCCAAATGGTCTGAATACCAGGAATTAAGTCATCAGGAGTCTGAAATATGGCAAGCAATAAAGATGTAATGTTGTACCTTTAGATTCAGATATAATGGTTTGGTTTTTTTAATGAACTGGCTTTTTAAAAAGCAGAAGGACAACCTGTTCTTGGAGAGCTGAAGTTCTAAAAAAAATTTAAAATAATAATAATAATTTAAAAAAATATTCAAATCACTGTAGCTCTTCAAAAGAGTCTTCTCAATTCTCGAATTTGAAAGGAAACATAGTAGCTTTCATACATCTTTCTCTTGCATAGCAGTTATTGATATTTTCTCAATTTCACAGTTTTAAATATATGCTTTCACCTTCATGCCTTAACATCCTTTAAGAATACTGCAAAGACACAAGTCTTTCACATTTGAAGCCTGGATGGAATTATTTCATTAAACTCATCTCTCCTGTCATTCAATTTTTCTTTTGCTTTGCAAACTGCAAAGTGAGAGTTCTGCAGCATGTTAAAAATCTTGAGATAAAGTGACAGATGCAGGTCACTTCTGCCTCTTCTGCCACTTGTTGTTAAGACTATTATAGTTAGTTGTTTTCTTCTTGATCTTTTTTATTTCTTAGAAACTTCCGTAACACTGCACAGAGAAACTTAACTATGAAAGGCTCAGGGCAGGACTGCCAACTTCAAGAATGGGAAGGGAAAAAAATTGTTTTACAATTTTATTAGCCAATTGGCTCTTCACAGGTTAATGAAAGAGATAGCCTATTCATAAATAATAGCTTATAATAGCCTATTCATAAACTTGAGGTGATTCCTCTGCAGAGTAGCAGAGTCTTTTCAGAGGCACTTAGCTGGTCATACCTAAGTACAGGAGACAAGAAACTGTCCCAAATGTATAATGGTTCCTTAAGAAAGCAAAACAGAAGTCCTCCCAAACCTGCATTCATAGGTCTAAAATTTTTTCCATTGCAGTTTCTGCTCTACAAAAGGATAGAGAGGTGAACCACTCTGAAGCAGAAAAAGGCAATTAAATTCACGGAATCTTCAACAGTCAGGTAATTTCAATTCTATAGGTAAATATTCTTCTTCCCTCCAAGTTAAACTTGCATGCTGACTGGAAACTACCTATTAACAATCTGTAGACTTTGATATGTAGAAAAGGAAAGTAGATTTTGCAGCAAGCATCTCAGTAAGATTAAAACAGCAGAATGCATCATATACACCTTAAGATATTTGGTACCACAACCAAGTATACGAGGGAAAAGAATCACATGACAGAGATGGACAGGGGTGCACTTCATTTATTTGCTCACTAAAAAAATTCAATGCATTTACTGATTTGCATGTTTCATCACTTGCCATAAAGGCTTGAAAAAGCAGAAACTATTCAAACTTCACATGTAGCAGTCCACCTACTTGACAAATGTAAAGTTATACATAGCAAATTCACCAAGGGGTGACTGAGCTTTTCCATGTTACATGAAAAATAGAGAACTGCACAATACTGGATATCTCATGGATCAGAATTAGTCTATGGATATTAATCTGGCCAGTTGCTGTTCGAGTACAAATAAGTAACATTTAATTGAGATGTCCCATTCTCCCTTGATTTCCTAATCAGAACAGTTCATTATTATAAAAAAAAAAAGTTAAGACTTACTGATTAGAACAAACATATATTCAAGTTCTCCAATTACTAAAAAGAAATGCTATGTCTTCAAGAGTCACTAATGTGAACCCCTTTATCTTCAAAAGCTGGTACTTCTTACACTAGCAACATGCAAGTCGTAAGTCAGCATTTACATGTTTTACCTGTTCAGCGTTTCCCACAGCCAAGAAAGACTCCAAGAGAAAGTTAACTCTGTTAGGTAGTGACAGACTTCCCAATTTTCATCTACTGCAACTCTGTATAAGAAGATTTTAGCTTACAAATCAGCCTACCCACACTATATTTACTCAAGTACCTAATCACAATTCAGATCCTGCTAACTTCTATTGCGACAAATACGTTTATTTCCCTTTAGTAAACACAATCTTGCAAAACAACTAACTGGAGGTGATTAAACTAAGGGTAACACTTAATCTTGTTAATTTAAAGTTTTCCTACTGTCCAATTTGAACAAGGGCAACCTGCTTAACCTCTCTATGTCAGTTTCTCTCTTTGAAATGGAAAAAAAGAACAGGTTCAAATCAAAGACTGTAAAACCTACACAAGCCATAAAATCACTAGGAAAAAAAAAAGATGTTAGTATAAAGTGCAGTTCCACTCTGAAAAGTGACTCTTCAGAGTGGCATCAATTTTCAGGCTTTTAATTAAATCAGTATCAAGTTTGTTCATTCACAAGTAACAAAGTCTTCTTTCTCCAAACCACTAACCTGTAGGTTAGTATAGTAAGCCTAACCAAATTTTTCCACATGAAGAATATTACTAATATTAAAAGTTAGGTAATTATACTGAAAGTCATTTATAAATATAGTTAATGGAAGCATAGTATTTGACTTCCTTAATTTGCACATAAATACCTAAATCCTCTACAAAATTGTAGTCTAATTTTATCACAGTAAGAAATCCCAGGTTTTGTCTCAAAATGGTATCTTTCAGTTTCAGAATGCCTTATTATGAAAGAATCCTATTTTAAGAAAAAGGTGCAGTCACCTATTCATGATTTTATATATAGGTTTGTGGCAATGTGTAGTACAACTGAATTTTAAGTGGTGACAGCAATAACGTTTTCACTCAAAACTGGATACAACTCAAAACACTGCTAGTTCAAGGATCACAAATCATTGTCAACATGGGATTCAAAGTTCATTAAAAAAAAGAGTCATAACTGATTTCTCCTTTTAATAATTTCTACAAAGAAATTAATAAAATTAATTTCTTGATTCTGCACGATCAAGTAGATTTCAAATTATATGCAAAAATTGAATCAATATTTTTGATACTGAAAATGATTCACAATACATCTTCCTCTTCTCAAACATGAATTTATCCACCAAATTTGAAAGGTTCTAGTGAATTTTAATTAGCTTAATTATTTACTGATCCCTTATTTACTAAATACACCTGATACATAGTTGACAATGTTGTTGAGTTACTGTTCAACACAAATTTCAGAAGAGAACTGCACTTTGAAGTAAAGGTGCTAAACAGTAGAATTCTTCAAAAATATATACAATTATATACATACACCTTTCTTTCACAAACAACAAAATATTTATAAAACTTCTTAAAAATATCAAGCTTAACAACCATATTCATCTAAGGGAAATCACACACTTTATTTAGGTGAGTATCAGTTTCATTCTGAATACTGATGCTTGAGACATTTCTTTGAACTGAAAGTCTGCAAATGTACATATAAGAAAAAGGTGAGATATTTTAAGGATTTACACAAATGGTTTGCTAACCTCGTACTGTCAGCTTGCTGTATAACTGTGAGTTCATTTCTTTGTCTCTTTTGTAACGTCGAAATTCATCAACAGCTTCCCGCACCACCGTGACTGTCAAAACGAATCCCTGTTAAAGATACAAATATGAATTTTCAGTGTTAGAACAGAAACAGACAAGTATGAACACTATGCAGAGTAAAAACGTGTGTTTAGAATATTTACTTATTTTTAATTTGGATGTGTTTTCTTCCATTTGTTAAAAATAATATCTTTGTTTACTCCAGGAAAAAAAATATCATACTTGCACATTGTACGAATATAATTAGAGTAACTACATCTCCCAAATACACATAATTAAGATAGTATTTTGAAATGTAAAAAACGAAAAAGGTTTGGATGAGTTAAAGACAGCCTTTATAAGTTCAATAAGCATATTTCCCTATCTCCCACAAATTTTAGGGCCTTACCAAAAACATTTAAAAAGCCTCCAGTTCTAATGTTGAAAAATTGCCTTTTTCCTAAACAGACAGAAAAAGATAAATGGGTGGCTAGTTTATTTTGCCACCTTAAATCAAGTTACTTGGCAATACATCACAAACATTGACAAAGAAAAAGGGGGTTTGTTCTGAAAAACTAAGTATCTAAATGTTTTGGCTGCTCCTTTCACAGGACAGCGCCACTACAGCTTCTGCTGAAGCGTACAAAGTGCTTCACTCAACTATGATGAACTCTGGTCACAAAGGATGGTAAGTTAAAAAGAATACAGAAGAGTTCAGGGATAAGCACATAACTTTCCTCTCGCCCTCTCTAAACCTTCTCAGTTCGTGTCTCCTGCCTTAGACTGAGCACTTCAGTTTTTCTTTATCCGAGAAAGAGAACTAAAATTTTCAATAGTACAGTGATCTTAGCATTATTTTAAGTAAGATGGCTAAAAAAATTCAAATATTGATAAATCCACCAACAGATAAGGTTCTAGATTATCTATATAGCTTTAGACACAAACCGATACTTTACAGAAGAAAATTTATGCCATTAGACTTTTCTTGCAGAAGTCCAACAGTATGCCAACCTTACCCTAACCTCCCAGCAATATGAAAGGAGTGAAGGCGTAGAGCTTTCCTAAAGGAATGTTGACTAAAATCCTCCTGGGGATTTTAGGGCTGTTATACAGTTCCAGACCAAAGTTCCAAGGCTTACTCTGTTGTGACCTTATAGTCAAACACTTCTTGTTTGTTGAGGTTTCTGTTAGGTACAAATTGCATTACAACTATACAGAAAGCAAAAGAGCCCATGCAAAATGCGTTCCTTTTCACTCCTAGGGCATAAATGAACGAGCAGTCGGATTTTCCCCTCTTCCAGCAGCAGCATTTTCACATGCTTTGTCAGTATAGATATTCTAGCAGCATAAAAAAAGGGCACTCCTGAAGCACCTCAAATGTATTATTAGCCATTTGCACATATCTTGTTAACTAGACATTAACCAAAACACAGAATGCAAGGTGCTAACTGGAAAAATTTCCCCTGGCAGTCTCTGTACCTTGCTGAGCAGCTGAGTACAGCTGACCATGACTACGAGGAACAATTTTAGAAAGAAACCTCCCTTTTTGCTCATTTGCTCAAAGGAACTTGATACTCTTCCAAAGGAGAGCTGAAGTTGTGAAGCCAATCTTACAAAAGAAACCTGTCATACTTCTTTAACTGTACGCAGGTAAATATCTTTAGCATACTGCTTACAATCATACTTGTATGCTTTACAACCCTTGTATGCTTGAGTCGAAATGAGAAGTGCATTCCCTACTATGCAAATGACAACGAATTAGCAAAATAGTCTTGTTTTAAGAACTTCAGAGTTTGATCTAAGTGTATCATGTCTGCTGTAAAAGCTGTTGAAATAAAAAAAACCCAAAACAAATAAACCAAAGACAAGAAAACCCTAACAAAACCGAAACAACCCACAAAACCCACATACACCATCAAAAAAACCAAAACTCTACTAGCAATAGTCAGCTTCTACTCATCTGGTTTTAAGTATCAGGGCAAACAATTTTCCTTTAAAATCTTGAGAAAAAATACAAGTCACAGCTGCTCCTCTGATTATTACTGAAGATTTATCAGCAGTTACATGCTCTTCAAAGAAAACCAAAGTAATCTGTTAAGCAACAAGAGCAGCCCAATGGGCCTTAAATGTTTTATATTTTCACAGATACTGAGCTATATTCAATCTGAAGGTTGATCATTAGTAGAAATGCTATTGAAGTAGAAACAAGTGAGTTTAGCAAAAAGTGGCACCACTAGCATTGAGATATTGGTATTTTCAAACTGTATGTGAAAACTGGGGAACATAATTCAAAATATCCTTGAATAAGACAAGCATTTTTTTTCCTTACTACCCCACTGATGTACAGAGCTTTATACAGTACTTCACTGTGAAGAGAGTAACTTCCAGACAAAGCTGACTTCTGCCTTTTCTTACTGTGTCAGTGACAAAGACCTTTGTAAATATCCATTTGAAATCCCACTGCTGAACAGGCTTTCTGTCTTGAAAGTGTTTTTTTGTTGGAGCAGAAGCAAAAAGTTGTCTGGAAAGAGGTATGAAGAACACCCAGGACAGTCTCTCCATTTATCCATACTTAAAAGGACACATGTTACAACAATTAAAACAATGAAATCAATCCAGAATATTTACTCTATTGACTTGTTAAGAACGACCTTTACTCAAGCAGTCAGCATGTCAACCTTCCCTTGAATACCGCTGAGAATAAATGCTACTGAAAAATACCTTTTTTTTATAAGTTTAGAACATAAGGCATTTGTTCCTCCTGCCTTTAAACCTGGTATGGAGGGACCAGGAAGAAGATGAAATAGAAGGTAATGATCTGGTTACCAATGAGAAAAGAATTCCAAATCATGGAAATACAGCTGGCAGACTACAAAAAAGGTCTCCTCTGAATACATTTTTTCAAACCTTAGGAAACCTGAGTCCAAAACCAGTGGTTTGAACATTTTCCCAAGAAAATACTGCAGAGGGCTCAATAACAAAAAGACATATCAAAAGAAAGCCAGTGTAACTGGCAGGGTGGTGATCATTTAGGAAAAGCGTATTTAATTAGTAACTCAAAGACATTATTTCCTCCTGTTTTATTCATGGTTTAAAATATTTCATCTCAATTTTTGCAAGAAAAGGTTGTGATAAAAATTGGTACAGAAGGAATGCAAAAAATTCATGCTCACAATTCTGACCTAGTCTGAAAGCACAAAATAGTGAACAAATAACGATAAACTGAAAGCAATTAACACAAAAATTACCTATGTTATCCATTAAGTTTCTCTAGTAGCTGGAGCTTTTTTCTCTTTTTGTTTTTGCTTGTTTTTTTGTTTGTTTGGGGGTTTTTTTTGTTGTAGTTGTTTTGTTTTGGGTTTTTTTGGGGGGCTTTGTGTTGTTTTTGTTTGTTTGTTTGTTTGCAGGGGTTGGGTTTATTTGTTTGGTTTTGTTGGGGTTTTGTTTGGTTGGTTGGTTTTTTGTTTTGTGGTTTTTTTTTTTAAAAACTCCCAAGTGACCAGCAGCCAGAACGGAGCACTACTTGCTCACACTAGATGGTTAAAAAACGACCTCCAGTCAGTGGGGCAGGAGAGTGGTAGGCAAGGGGAAGGGAAGGTTATCAAACAACAGCTTCTGGAGTATCTGATGTAAAATACCATCATTTCAAATAAGCACTTTACTTCTGTTATGTTCTTTGATCAATGCAGTTTTCCAGTTGCAAATTTATGAAATGTACATAGACATGAACCTTTCATCTGAAATTAAAAAAAACCCAAAACTTCTAGTTAACAGTATTTTTCTGTTTACCAGAGGAGCCCAGTACGTGTACAGGTAGCCTATTTTCAGTGCTGGTACAAACTGTGAGCAGGACACGACGAGGAAGTAGAGATTCAAGAAAAACTTGAACTGTTCATATAAAACCTAAAATGAAAAAGAAAAATAGATAAATGCTCTAAAATTTGTACCCACAATATACATAAAATACATTTTTTCATGATAGTAGACATAAAACCATTATATGTCATGTTATTATAGATGCCAATATTATAGTGCCTATATAGCATAATATGTTATATATCATCACACACTACTATATGCACTATGCTATTTTAGTATAGTATTGTTATTTTCGTTGAGAGAAAATACTGTGATATTATTGCCTCTTTTCACTCTGAAAAAACAATTTGCTACTTTTTGGGTATTTTGAAAACTGGACTATGTATCAAGATCACTTTGCAAATATTTACTTAAAATTTTAACAGTAAACATAATTTCATATTTGCATTAATTTGTATTTGCAGAAGTATCTTGCAATAATTTTACATCCACAATAGTTACCTTTATGTTTATTAGTCAAAAGGTTTTAAAAATTTTCTATTTTATATAGTATCAATAAAAAAAAAGCAAAATAAGTTTGTATCTGAACTTCCACTGCTTACAAAAGGAGCTAAAACTTCTTTTCCTAAAAATACAGCATTAAATCTTAATTTTTCCTAAGGTAGCAATACTTAAATTCTCTTTTATCTGTTTTACAACATCTTTTTGTCTTGAAATTTTCATATCCTGGTCTTAAATAAAAGTAATATCTAAAAAAAAAAATTACCGGCATAAAAAAATCAGAAACCATTTACAAAAATATTATCCTAGTCTTTGGCATTTGAACCTTCTATAGAGTAACAAAACTGAGTAGGCTGTACCATGCTGCTTTGCATCACTGTGAGAATACCCTAAAGCTTCATCCCTGTCTGCAGCACATACAGAAAATAATGTACATGAACTCCTCATCACTTTTATCGGCAGCATTCCCTCAGCACGCTCTCTCCTCAACACAGCCACTGAAGTTTCTCCTCTTGCAGGAGTGGAAGCTCTAAAACTCATGTGCTTCTTTCTGAAGTCCTTTGGTTCTCAAAGGGACAAAAGCTGCCATCAAGTCAGAGGCACTCCTATATTACCATTTCCCAGCTATTCTTAAAAATAGTGAAACTATTTAATGTTCAAGAATAAATGTTGTTTAGGAAAATAAAATGAACCCTACAGAAAACACCCAGTGAGTAAAGGTAAGCAGCACTGCTCTCTTTCCACATGGCTATTCTGTGGAAATCTCAGTTTCTATAGGAAGACAAGCTTTTTACAAAAACAATAGTTTAAGTTTTCAGAAAGTGTAAACTACAAAAAGTTTGTAACAGAATCACATGGGCTTTTGAAGTAATTTAGAAATGCTCAAATGCTCAGCATTAAATTTCTCAAAAGATTATTTTGCAAAAAATATAGGTACATAAGGATATTTCTAAATAAACTGAAGGTTTGGTCTAAACTCAAAGGTAATTGTCCAAGTTTTAAGTGAAGTCACAATAAAGTCACCACAGAATACATTGTCCCATATTCCAAAGGAACAACAGATGCAGGGAATCCTTTGGTAATTAAAAGCGCCACTTCAGCAAGTACACGTTCTCAAGACTGCTTTACTTGTAATTACAGTGCTAAGAACATTATTCATTTTATAGAATTTTGTATCTTCAAAGACTTCACATATTTCTTTAGTAAGCCAGGGTAACATGGCACCTCCAGCAGGATTAAGAGAAGTGGCTACTGAACTCGGAACGTTGAGACTAGAGAAAACAGATAATCAATTATTTCAAAGACATTCAAAATAGATCAAAAAGCCACATTTAAAGACTGTCTCCAGCTTTTAATCTCACAATTCAGTTACTATTACAATGACTTCTGCACAAAAATGGAAGTTATTTTACTGGTATTTATTGTTCTTACAAGTCCAACATTATTACTCAATTATGGAAAAACCTATGCACTAGGAAACAATATTCAGGAAAATCCATTTTGAAGTGTCTGTCTGGCAGGCATAACAAAGTAGTAGTACCTCAAAATCACCAGTTTCTTGCAAGAGTGCTATATTACTGTTCACCTAAAGACTACCTAAACAGCCTCTAAGATTTTTTCAAGAGTGTGGAATCCTATTTCACAATTTACCAACAAAACTGTAAAGCTAAAAAAGTCACATTTGAAGTTGCAGGAAGGGTCAAAGCATTCTTCCAAAATGAAACTAATTCAGACTGAACCTGTACCTTATGCTAATACTCATGAAGTTCATGCACTCATTTCTAGCAGTATGTTTAACTGTTTACAAACACTTGATACACCAGGTCAAAAAAAAGTCCACAGAGTACTTTGGGAGGTGCAGATCAGGAAGAGCACCCATCTCGCAGAAGGTGGGAGTTAAAAAACACCTTCCTACACATCTTCCTGGCAGACCACTGACTGAGTCCATTCAATACAAAGCTAAGCACTTCAGTCTAATTAAGCAAATTGAGAAGTCTCCACCTACATAAAACTAATAAAACTACTGCTTTGAAGTTCAGGAGAGGTATCTTCAAAACCCTCCCTTCACAGAAGATAATTTTAATGGAAATTCTCAAAAAATTCATAGGCAGGTGTATCGAGATACATATGAAATCATAAACAGAATCTTAACTGACTGGTGTAAAGGCAGCAGCAGAAAGTATTTTGTATAAATATCTAGAAATTAAATGACAATTTGGAAATATTACAGCTCTTTTAGCCAGTAAGTGAAATTCTGTTAATCTAAACATTATTTTAAGTTTGTATTTGGATATGAAATCATTGAATATTACCCACTGCCAGATGCAATGTTAAAAAAAGATATAAGAGAAAACTTCACATTATGAAAAGGTAAACCAGAGTAGATCACTGGAGTCAATATTTATGACTTAGTTATATTTATTGGTTTGGAACCAATAAAATGATGTTTCCTACAAATTACTTTTAGTAGAAAACATGAAAAGAGATAGTTAGAATACACAGTATTCTAATCAATGAAAAGTCTTAACTTATATCTAAAATTAAAATTAGAAAACATTTAATTTTCACCAACTATTGGGCTTTATATTTAGGATGTCACTTAATTCTGAAGTTAGTACTGAGTTTTTAAATACTACCACCAAATTAAAAGGCTGATTCTGCCTATACTGTAAAAGCAAGATTTTTAAAAGACAAAAAAAGGACAAACATGCTCTCTCAACAGGGAATTTCAAACCATGGCTGATCCCTATAGGAAACATGAATCTAGTTTAGGATTTGTAATCTACACTGCAGATTTCTAGTCACAATAATCAATGGCTTACTATATGCTTAATGAATGTTGTGACCTTTAGGAAAGCATACGTGGTTTAACCAATTTCAGTGTATTTAATAATTTAAACTTCGGAAGAAAACATTTGCTTTGTCCAATAATGATGAGAATATTTTATCCACATGTGATAAGTCACATTTTATTTCTCTGACAGGAGATCAGTCTTAATTACAAGGGTATTAATTTTTTTTTTCTAATAAAGAAATGTGTTAGAAAACACCTGTCAGTCTTTGGACCAAAGAGGCCAGAAGAATAGAATCAATACTCTTATAAACCAGTATGATCACTTAAATAAAAAATTTAAGACAAAGCATGTCTGTATTTAAATGTACAAAACATTCAGTTTCTAGAACAAGACACAGGACTCTTGGGTTTTATTAATAAAAGTATGAGTAAAAGAGTAATAGTAAATTATAATATCACAGCAGCATACATTTTTAGGTTTTAACTACTGAAGTTCCAAAAGATGCCTTTGCTGTTACTATATTTCAATATAATGTTACTATATTTCATTATAATTTCATTATAAGTTTTTTTAAAAGTATGAACTGGACAAACTGTAATGTCTCTTGTCTTCATATACACTGTGAATATTACAGGCAAAAAGTTGAAATTAAGGAGTAATATGGCTTCTTAGGAAAAAGTGAAAAAAATGTCAACTTTCCACTCCTCAACAAAAGTATTTCCTGGAAAATTGCACTCAAAATGAAAGGACCTCGCTGTTTTTAAAACTGCAATAACAAATTCAACTCTGAAAAGCACCAAACTAGGCCTACTTGTCTTATAAATTGAAGAGGCTAGTTGTTTTTGTCCTTTAAGGAATTGCCCATTTCAGAATACATTATTTATTATGCTTTCAATGGCAAGGAGTATGAGAAAATATCCATGGGACTAAACTGCAATTTTCGACTCCTCTCAATTTAAGTCAGTGCTTTGCATGTAGAAATGCTTCTTCTTTAAAACAGGATTACAAATCTAATGATGAATAGAAAAGTGCAAGGAAACCCGCCTCAAATTTCTAAAGCTTCACTGAATTCCAACCACTCAATCATACACACTTGCAATTTAGTAAAAATCCCTTTGAAAACAGAACAATTTAATGAAAAAGCAACCTTGCTCTCAACTGTCAACTTTAATTGAAGACATTGAGATAAATATAAATATATAATATAAATATAGTATAAATAAAAAAAGAAAAAGAACAACTTGGGCAAATAAAATTATGTTTTTGCAGAATAGTCAAAAAACACTATAGAACATACAGTCATCCCATCGCCAAAAAATGTTTAATAGCCTTACCCCAGGTATAAAGGTAAAGATGTTGTACTTTTGATTTTTTATGGCATTTTTGGGGTATTTTTCTTCACACTTTTCAGGACACCCAAGCCACACTGTGCGAGCCTTCAGCTCTTTCTTTCTTCGGCAAAAGCTTATGAGCCAGTCAGAACAACTGAAAAGAAAGACAACTGTTTATTTTAAAACTAAAAATTTACTATAATATATAATACAAGTACCATTTTGAAACCTGGAACCCCTAAAGGCAAATACCTATTAAAAACAGGCTTAAAAATATTTGCCACATCTAAATAAGCAAGCATGATGTTCTAATACTTAGGGTAATTACACAGTACTCATTCAGACACATACATATATAAACATTTGTACATTCCTTATAGAAAATCCTAATACAATATTCACAAATTTCACTACACCCTGCCCAGACACAGTATCAAAAAATTCTGGTTAATAAGACTGCATTAGCAGTCACTAAATTCCCCAACCATTAAATGACTCAGCCATCATACCTTACAGTCCTTTGGCTAAACTCTTTATCTTGTATTACTGATACTCAGATTATACTATGCTTATGACTGAAGAGGAAACAAGGCTTCCAATAGATAAAGTTCAAAAAATTGCAACAGTTTTGTATACAATTATCACATAATTTGTAATTCGTAAATAATTTGTAAAATCTTGTAATAATAATTTCTAAATTTTTTTTTTCTCCATACCACTGCTAATGCCACAGTCAAATATCCAACCAAAAAAACTCCAACCCAAAAACAAACAAACAAAAAAACCCCAAAACCCAAACCCACTATGTAAATACGTATTGCACAATGACGTGCAAATGGTGAACTTCAGTTCACGGAAAAATGGAAGAGCATCCTTGCCTAACCAGTTTACAAATCTACTGAAGAGGATTTAAACTGTGAACAATGAATTAGAGAAGAGCTCAGAGCAACCTTTAAACAACTGCAATTTGGACAAGGACACGGGAATGATGGGATGAGATCACAGCCAGGAAGAACAAAAGGCCGGCAAATGGAATGATGCCTCTGAGGCTCAGCAGACTATTTACTAACAGCCATGAAACAAGGAACAAATATGGATGCGACTCAACTCATGTAATATTATCAGCTTAAGACTTGCTAGGACTATCCATAGGGGCAGAAAGACTACTCACAGACCATTTGCAAAGAAAAGTGGGTTTGCTGTACACTGTATGTACTTGGTTTACCATGCCATATGTTAAAGGAGAATTTATCTGCATTTGTTAACACAGTGGGGAGGTGCCTCAGTCATGCTGGGAGTCTGTTTTAGGCAAGGGAATCAGGAAGACTGAGCAGACAGGCCTTCCATGAGCACCTACTGCAGCTGTAGAACAGATTGAACTGGTCACAGCAGATTTCAGCTACGTCAGTCAATGAAGCTGAAGTAACAATTTCTAGTGAGGTTTTTTAATATACTGGCAATATTTTTGATGCAGGAAAAAGAAGGCAACCATTAGGAAACTTCTATAAATAGTATTCAAGCCAACAGACAGAATTTTGTTGAGAACAAGTGGGAAAAATTGCAATCCAATCACCTCAGCACTGTTTCCTAGATTAATTCTGTATAATCAACCTATTTACATGTATTTCTACACACCTGAAAGAAAACAGAAGCCATAACCAACACTGACATCTCAAATGGAACTACTTTCACTCTGAGAAGCAGTAGTGCATCTGGTTCATGTCATCTCTTGACTCCTGGTGGCTTTGAGCACCCTGACCTAGTTAAAATTGTCCCTGCTAAAGGCTAGGGAGATTGGACTAGATGATCTTTAAAGGTCCTTTTCAACGAAAATCATTCTATGAATCTGTGTTCCTAATAAAATTTAACTCTCAAGACATTTATCATAAAGAAAGTTAAGTAACATATTCTTGGAACTGACAGAGCTGGAAAAATCATAACTGCAGAGTAGCTTGTATAAAACCAAAGTAATTTCAGTGAAGGTACACAAAGCTTTATTCAGAACTTACTGGGTAATTTACTACTGAATATTTCATTTTTCAGACAACAAGAAAACTAGAACAGACAGGGGTACATGCAAAGAGGAGATCAGAATTCAATGCTGTCTTGACAGATGACAAAAACTATCTGGAAGTGATAGAACACAGTTAAACAGGGACAAGCACAACATAGTTCATTTACAAGGAAATAATCAACTACAGATATACAGAACTGGGAAATAGTAGGTAGCAGCTCAAAAGAGAAGGACTCAGTTATTGCATGAGAATGAAATACATGTGCAAAAAAGGGCATGTATCTGTTCAGCATGGACAGACATACTTTTAGCAAGTCATGAACATATTCCTTTCTCTCAATCCACTGCTAGCATGATCTCAGCTGGCTTACAATACCATCCTGAATACCAGATTTCAACAAACAGGCCTATTGGTAAAACAGAGACCACACAGAAGAGCAAGAAAACAATTACAGGTCTAGAAAGCAGGCCAGGCTGACTACTAGATACACCAAAAGAAACAGAGCTGTTCACAGAAGGCTGAGTGTGGACCTAATATAGTTTCAAGTACGTAAGAACCAGCTGCAAAGAGAAGAGGGACAATTATTCTCTAGGTCTGCCATTATTAAGTAATGACAGACTTCAACTGTGGCAAATCAATAAGCAGGGTAGTCATAACATGGACACATACTGAGTAAACTCTTAATGACAAGGGTGGAGGAAACACTCAGAGAGGCTGGAATTGCTACTACTGAGAACAGATCTGGTAAGATCAGACGTTAAGTGATAGGTATAATTCATCCTGTGCAGGCAAGGAATCAACTGGATAACCTCTTAAGGTCCTTTCCTAGTCTGTTTATTCACAATTATAGAATCATGGTACACACAACTATCGCAGGGAAGGCAGGCTGATAGTTAGCTGACATTGCCACAATCCCAATTCAAATGTTCTTATCTGTAGTCTACGTTATCCCATGCTTATTACAAAGTAATTTTGCCAAAGAATGGAATTCAAAAGTTGTAGGTTCTTTCTAAAGAGAATCAGAAGTTATGCAATAATAAAAGCATTCAAAGCAACAATCATTTTGTTACGGAAATGCCACTACATCAATACTCACAAGCTGACATTTAAAACACTTCAATTTTAAATGCTGGATTCGTAAGATTTCCTCCCTGAAACTTTCACTATGGGATAGACATCAATTTGGTTTCATCCTACATAAACATGCATTTCATTTTGTTACAAATAGGAGCCCATTCATCAACTTTTCCCAAATCACTTTACACAGCGACAAAGAATTACTTAATCACAAAAATTCTAACAGTGTTCGCTCAACATTCAAAATTCAGCCCAGTTATTTAGTAACACACAAATCAGAAAAATCAAGTTATCTTGACCATTACTTAAATTTGTCTTTAAAGCAAAATGAACTGCAGTCTTTCTATGTCATGGTTCCACAAACAGTTTACTGGCTGTGAACCTACACTTCTGCTGCCAAAATGGCCTTCCCCCATAACAAAGGTGTGGATTCTTGCTCCTTCCCTTATGCTGGCACAAATACTCACACAAATGCATGGGAAAACCAGGCCAGCAAATTGATCCAGCTGTAAACTAATGCAGAATAAAAGGGGACTATTTTCACTTAGATCCATCGCTGATCTTTAAAAAACTGTAATAGTAGTTGAAACAATGCAGGTTATGTACTTGTAGCAGAAGGTGGAACGATTCCACTCAGTGCCAACTTGGTTACCCTTGATAAAACTGCTCATGGCATTAAAGCTTTAAACGTTTTAGTTTCCAGGGCAAGGGTGTGGAGACACGAAAGAGATAGATTAGATGTATATTAAAAAAATGTAACAAGGAAAATAGTTTTTTCCTGAGGAAAGTGAATAAGCAAGACAGCTTCTATCTACAATCCCATAGACAGAAATTCCCTGACAGCCTTTGAAATGATGAATTGTTTAAATCAGTTTTTGACTTTAAACTGTAAACAGACTTTACATTTGATTAGGCACAGTGCCTTTTGTGGAATCATTTCCTCAGATATTGCTAAAATTAAACATTCAACTAAAGTGACATAATTATACTGCCGTCCTTGACATGGAATCTCCCCTTCTTGAAACTACCTTTTTTACTACAGATCAAGAGATGCCATAATGACCACTAGTTTAGTAAATGTCAAAAAGTACAGACACAAGAGTGATGCCTGACTGGGAAACAACTGAGATACCTTTGATAAAAGGGATTTGACTGACACAGAGCTAACAACACAAGTTCTCAGATGCGAGACAACTGCAGATGATGAAAATATTACAGGTTATGCCCAAATCAGTATTTTCATGGTTCAGATGAGCTTTCCTACCTTAAAAGTAAAAAATCAGTTAGATTCTGTCACTTACAGTCTTAGCAGTAATTACTGCTATTTTACAGGAAGAATCAGAGGTGGACATGCTCACCTCAGAAATCCTAATCCGTTTACTTTAATTCAGATTCTTAACAACAATGAAGTCTACCCAATATTTTTGAAACTCAAGATTATCAACTTCCAACAACAAATATCTAATCTGTTCTTGAATTAACATTCCCCAATACAGAAAATATTTTTGTGCAAGGGTATAGACCCTTTATTGGGCTTTTGTACCCAGTAAATTTATATGATAAATCAGAGTAGCATTCTCTGAGCTTCAAAGGGCCTAAAACCATAATGTAAGATGTCACACAGTTAAGACACACTTCAGATTTTACCGAACTCTTTTGTAAAACCACATCTTACACTAAGGATCCAGCAATTAAAAAGAAAAATATATAAATCACATCCTTCTTTACTGATTTAAGTTTGTATTTCAAATGCCCTTGACCAGAAAATTCAACATATGCAAAGAAAGCTTTTACCTTAAGTCAGGTGTAAGCTGTGTTGTCTATATCAATACAACAGATTGCATATATGAAAAATATAGTAATTTATAAAAGAACTTCAAGGTACATCTATTAAATGGCTTTTTACTAACCTGCTTCCTAATGTACTTTTTTTAATTTGAGGGAACAATAAGCAGTCTTCATATTAGTAACCAACGCCACATTTAAATTAAAAAACAAACAAGCAAAAAACCAGCCAAAAAACCCCAAACAAGCCCCAAAACCAAAAACCCCACCAACAAACCAAAAGCTGGAGTAATTGTTAAATAAGAACCCTTAACTTTTTCATAAATAGAGCATATCTCTCGAAGTCAAAAGCTAAAGTAAAAGTCTCAACTGACTCTGCAGCTCTAATAATAAAGGGTTTTTTTATTTTCTCTTTTCATTACTTTTATCCTACAAGCTTAACTGCCAGTATCTTTCACAAAACAGCACTTTCATCAGAATGGGAAGATAATATAAAAGCTCTATATTGTCTGCAAGGGTCAGCTTTTCCTTATTAGGTTTTAAGTAGCAGAAACTAGTTCTGCAAAGAAAACATACTGTAATTATTGTACTCAACAGGTAGCTTCAGTAATCAGGCCAAAAGCAACACAGTGGTCATGTCATTCTTAAAAGATCAGCATTTTCCCATGCTTCTGCATAACAAATGCGTTGCAGATTAATTGAAAGCGTACAGGCCATCTTAGAGCCCAAATTAATCCCAGCATTTGATATCCCCTTCACTTCATATGGAAATGCCATTCAGTGGCACCATTTTCATAGGGACAAAGTGTTTTTTGATAACAAGTGGAATGTAAATCTCATGAGAAAGAAATCAATCCAGCCCAAAGAACTCCAGAGTATTGATCTATGTGCATTATAATTTCACAAGCTTGAAGAGAATTTGTAAGTTAAAGGGGAAATGATTACAACCACAAAACAGCTGCTATATCACAAAGTTTTCTTTTAACTGTGTTATGAAAGCAAGAAATAAGCGGTTTCTGAAGTTAAAAGTTATATTGATTGTATTAAGTCTCCAGTTTGTTCAAAATCAAAGACAACATTTGATTATGATTTTTTTCTTCCAAATGTAAAAACTGTTTAAAGAGCTGCAGATTTGCAAATAAAATTCACACCATTCAGTTCTGATCAACAAGTCTATTGTCTAAACAGTAGTTAAAAGCTGGATAAAAGATTTTTCCAAAATCATTTCTCCAGTACAGTGAACTTTGTCAAACCTTCCATATTTGCTACTGCAAAACTGGTGAAACTTTTTCAATTAAGCAGTAACGGTTTGCGATGTAGCAACAAAATCTATACAATATAAAACTCTAAAGCTGCAAAGAGATGGAAAACTTCCTCTCACAAAAATGAGATTAAACCTAACAATGCAAGACAGACAAAACCCCCTAGTGGGTATGGGGTTTTTTGTTTGTTTGTAACAAGTAAAGTGATTTTGAACACAAACACAAGACTTTTCACTGAGAACCCAAAAGAAATCAGGGGCCCCCTGAGCTCTGCTCCAGACAAATGCCTAGTCTTTCTGTCATCTTTCTGTCACAGCTTTGAAAAATTTACAATTTAGTTTAAAGCACAAAAAGAAATTCTGTATGGGGAGGTTGAGATTTCAACCTCACTCAGACTCAGGTATGAGATACTGATTTCCATAAAAACAGGGTAAAATTTTAAATTCTGTTTAACTGAATGGGTCTCAGAATCTTACATTACACTTAGAAGAATGCAATTTGTCTTCTGGAAATAAATTTCAGTTGTTTATATAAAATGTATACACTAACAAACATGCAAATTGTTTTCTCAGATGTTTTTCTCCATTTCAAGTGTGAAGGCATCAACACACAATTCTATCCCAACTCAATACTTTACACCCCATAAAAACACTGCAACTCATTCTACACTTTATGTAAGTGTATATAACTGCACAGTTATATAATACAGTACCCTCCAGACTTCCTGCATGATCTTTTCCATGATCCTAGGTAAACTTCAGGCATTTCAAAAACTCAAGTATTCTGTGGGTCCCAGCAAAAATTCATAACGTTTTATTATAATGAGAAACTGTCAAAAAGAATAACTTACACTGACTGTACCTCCCTGACTTTTGTCAATAACAAAGCTTCAACAGTGCTCTCAGCTCAGATGAAACCTCCCTATAACATAATCACTCAGAGGCACTCACCCAAGACGAGGTTTTTATCCAGCCTGACTGGACCAGTAGTTAAGATACCATGGGATGACCTTCCTTCCAGGTAATTTTCCCCATCTCATCTAAACAGGTTATCTGCACCTTTCCTGTGAGCATATCTTCTGCCTGTTAATACCCTACTGAAATGTCAAGCTTCTGCTAGGATCTGGTGGTCATTTTTTCATTATTTTTTTCCCACGAAAAATTAAAATTATCTACTATAATATTCCAGTGTAGAAAACTAATGTGATTAAAATGCCTCTAGGTATAAGTACAAGACCAAATGGATTCTATGTCCAAATTCAGTTGAGGAACTCAACAAAGAAGAAGTCAGACTCCTCTCTAAGGCCTTTTCCTTAGTGAAGGCTTTTCTTTTACACACCTACATTAGCATTAAAATATGTGTAAGATGCAGCAAAAAAATTAATCCAATTTCCTTTCTCTTTTCATTCTCAAAAATCCATCACAAACATGGCTCAAGTATTTTAACAAATAAGTTCGGAAGTTTCTAGGCTTGAGCTCCACTGAAAGTTGAGATGTACTTATCAATTTTAAAAAGCAAGAAGGATCACGAAATTTTGCAATCCACAGGATTAATAACACTTTCTTGTGACAGTCTCTTACAATTGTTAATTAGTTCCAACATAAACTCATCCTGCAGTTGTTTATCTCTATCCAAACAGAGTAAATCCTCTGTCAGGGTAACTGTCAGGGTGCAGTTTTCACTGGTCCACCTGTCTTCATGAAACTTACGGAATGTAATCACAGTAACTAATAATCACTAATACTTACAGAACTGAACTCACATAAAATATGTTATTTGGAAGGTATTTCAACTTTAAGACACATGTAAAAGATTAAAAGCCTCTTTAAATACTTACAATTTTTTTCTAAAAACTACAATCTAGTTCTGTAACAGAAACATTGCTTCCAAAATCCATTTGCATATATGAGCATTGCTTTTGTAAACATTGCTATCTTGTCTCCTTCCTTCTACTTTCAAAACACTTATTCCCTATGATAAAATTAATAATTCATGAGGTTTTGTTAAATTATTATATAAAAAAGAAATCAACTCAGATTATAGTTTTTTTAAGCTGTAGAACGTAATTATTTCAAAAAACTGAAGGTGTATAAACAGAGCTTTGTTTAGGTAAAACAACAGTATCAGGCCTCTTGAAGTGCCATGAAAACCACCTGTGAAGACTTCTATCTAAATTAATTCTAAAGTCATCTGCCAAAAAAAGCATTCATCATTTAAATTCACTGAAAATACTTCACTTACTTTACTTGACTGATTCTCAGATTTTATCATTCACGATTAAAGAAAAAAGAAGATTCTTAATCATCCTAATAGCAATTTCTATATTCAGAAATTTTGCTAACAATTCATTAGAAAATTACTACTCCAAGGCAACTGCATACAGCAGAGTATACCACAGAAAGTTTCTACATAAGAACCAAATCACAAGAGCTAATCCCAGTTGTAATTCACTCCAAGACCACCAGTTATACTTTAACCTTTTAAGCTGAAGAGTTAGCTAATCATTAGTTAATGAAAGTACTTCTTCCTTTCAGCAACATCAATAAAATTTATATATTGTCAACTTAACACACTAACGTCCTCAAAAGTAAAAGATTTAACCCCTCTCCCCTGATGTGGTTTTGAGTAGAAGTGAGAACCAGGTTTAAATGCCAGATTATGGACCTCATATTAATACAAGTTTAGCTCATGATTTCTCTTAGAAGCCTTTTCCTTGCAAGTCAGCAAAGCAGAAAGGAGAAGCAGCTCTTCAGAGATTTTTCTATGAACAGCTGGCAATGTCCTAGTAGGGAAAATGCAGGCAAATAAATCAAAAGGTTCATGACAAGCAAATGTCATGTACTCTGTCAAGCAAATGTGTTCTGTACTCTGCACACATCGCAAAATACAAAGTTACTACTTATTTAATTTGTTTAATATCTCAATATAAAGTGCTAGTATGCAACAAACCTAGTGCAAAGGAACTTCCAGCCGCCACAGATAAACCATTCTAAGCCTCTTCTTCTCTGAGAAATTCTGGCTCTTGGTAGAGTATGGTAATCACTCTCATCATTTTCAAAGCCTTCTTCTGACATCATTAGTGGCATTTCATCCAAATGAGAGGACTCATCTTCCACTTGGTACCTGGCAAAATTAAATAAAAGCACTAAATAAATAGCCAATACATCACTTTTTATTACTGGGAATCTCCTAAAGTAACAGGTTAATTTTTGCCATATGGAATTTTATTAGGGAGATATTTTCATCTAAACATCTCATGAATTTGTGCTAACATATTAGCAAGAAATTCTGATTTCAATTAAAATTGTGTAATACAGCAAAAAGGCCTGCAACTAATCATTGTCAATCATAGTATAAATCATTCCAGGAAAATTCTTGTTTCTTATATAATCTGTGCATACAAAGTTGCAGCTTCCTATTTTCCAAAGGATTCTTCACAAGATTTTGTTATACAGAGTGTACTTTGCAAAGCTTATAGCAGACAGAAGTGACTGAGTTTTCATGGAAGTACAGACTTTATATTTCCACCAGGATTCTTTAACCTGCTTTTCTGATGTCTGTTCCTGTGTGCACAGGCCCTCAAGTCTCACTTTCTACACAACACATCAGTATCTTAGTTTTAATTACTAAAACATTATAGTTACTTTTATAATTCTACACACAAACATTCGGTGAGTCAAAACAGATTTGCCTGTGGGACCCATGGAAACAACATTAAGCTAACAACGGTCCTTTCCTCTCCAAAAACTATTATCTACTCTAATTTTACATTTCTGGAACGCTTTTTATGCTAAGACAAAACACTGGAATACTCAACAAGAAAATTCCCCTCAGTGAATGTAAATTGACTAACTTACTCATTTCATACTTCTATACCTTTGTGAGGATGATTGAAAGAAGCAGCACTATTACTCAGAATTAGTACGTTTGATTTTTATGAAGCTGTATCGTAAAGTCATTTCTTACAAGGTAAATCCTGGGACTGTCCCATTTTCCCCACGGCAATGTAAAAACAATCTATATAAAATCAGTAATTAACAAAACCAAAAATTCATTCCCTTTATGCAGTGAGCAGCTGGAGTGCATGAAGTCTTGCCTAGGGACGGATGAGGAGGCAACAGAGGGCTTCTGTGTGTGGATTAAACAGAAGACAGGTAAAGGCAACATTTTAGTAGGTGTCTGCTAGAGACCACCTGCATAGGAAGAACAAGCACATGAGGCCCTTTGCAGGCAGAAAGGAGCAGCTTCACATTCTCAGGCACTGGTCTTCATGGGAAACTTTCACCACTCTGGTATCTGCTGGAGGAACAACACACAGGTAATCCTGGAGGGTCCTGCAGTGCTTTGACAACTTCCTCCCTAATTACTCAGGAGGGGCGACGAGAAGAGCTGCCCCGCTGAACCTCATACTCCACTGACCATGAGATGGTGGAGTCCAAGACCTTCAGAGCAGGGATGAGGGTGGCAAACAAGCTCATAACTCTGGAAATCAGAACAGATCTGGCCTTTTCAAAAACTGCTTGAAAGAGTCCCATGGAATAAGGAGAAGGAAGAGGGGCCCAAAAACGGTGGTTAGTATTCAAGGATCAGCTCCTCCAAGCTCAAGAGATTCCCATCCCACTGAATAGGAAGTTAGGTAAAAATGTCAGGAGGCCCTGACTGGACAAACAAGGACAAAACTGGACAAACTGTCAAAACGCGGACACAAAAATGAAGTGCACAGAGGGTAGAAATAAGGACAGGTAACCTGGGAGGAACACTGTGGTGGGAGAAAAAAATAGTTTTCCCCCTAAAGTTATAAAATGGTAACCCCCCAGGGGGTGGTTACCCTTGGGGTTGAGCCAATGAGTGCTTTTGCAAAATATAAACATATCACACTCAGACCAGAAAAGAAGGTTAGTTGTAGTTGTAGTTGGAGAGGTGGCCATGTTGTGAAAGCCACGAGGAGAAGGGGCAGGAGCCCCACTGGGGGCTGGGCCTTCCCCCAGCCCCGGGCTGGGGGGCTACAGGGACTTGGAACAGTGTAAGACTGGGCTAAGTATCTGTAGTTGAGAAGCTGGGAGGTTTTTTCTCTACTGTGAGTAGCAGACGGAGCAGCGGCAGAACAGTACTGACTGGAGAACAGTGGCAAAGAGCCAGAGAAGATAAGAAGCAGCAAACAGGCATTGCAGCCAAGGAGGGAAGACACAGAGATCTCTAATGGAGAGAGAGAGAGCAGAACTAAGCCCTACAGAGACAGAGTTTGGGTAAGAACTGAAAACCAAAACCCCCAAACTCCTTTTGAAATCCCTCCTAAGTGGAGGAGATGGACTCCTACTGGATGGAAGTCCTAAAATGCAGCATGTGCTGCAGAGAGAGGAGCTAAGAAGCTCAGGCATCCTGGAGCTGGACCAGGATGGCCAGACTGGAATGTGGAGGAGGGCCTCGCCCTCCCGCTGTTGCTGCTAAGCTAGCAGCCTGAGATCAGAGCACAGGAGCTCTGCAAGGGAGTTTGAATCCCCTGGGGAAAGAGACCGTCAGGAAGGCTTCTGCACTTCATGATATGACGTGGTGAAGCGACCTTTGTCCTGGTGAACACAGCCCACGGAAGAGAAAGACCCTCGCTTGGAGTCGAAGGGCCAAGAGGGGCTTGGAGACCCCCCCGTGTGTAATGATAAAAGATCCAGCTACAGCTGCTGCATGGAGGAAGAGAGACTGCTGCTCTGAAAGTGGAAAGGATCTCTTCTTCCTTCTTCCCTCCTGGACTTTTATTTGGAGGGAAAAGAGATTTGATCCATAGAAAATCCATCTCACACTGGGCTGAGATGTGGAAGGGGGCTTGAACTCGTGAATTGGATTTTTGGGGCTCTCAAACCATTACAAATACAAAAACATTATCCAAGCTTCCAGAGAAAAAGCTAGGAAAGCTACAGCCAAATGCAATTGAATCTGGCCAGAGATGTCAAAGACAAGTTTGAAAGTACGCAGGTGACAAAAGGAGACTAGGGAGAATATGGGCTCATTGCTGAATGAGATGGGGATGTAGTTACACAGGACATGGAAGAGGCTGAGGCACTGGGTTCTTCTTTGCCTCAGCCTTGACTAGCAAGACTGGCTTTCAGGAGACCCAGGTCTCAGAGAACAGGAGGAAGGCCTAAAGCAAGGAAGATGAGGGTCAGGGAACATTTAAGCAAACGGAATATATATTTATGTATATATATATATATATATATATATATATATATATATAAAAATATAAAAAAGCCTATGGGTCCTGATGGAATGCACTCACAAGTACTGAGGAACCTGTCAGTTGTCATGGCAAGGCCACTTTCAATAATCTTTGATGAATCATGGCAACTGGGAGAAGTGACTGAAGATTGAAAGAAAGCAAATGACACTCTTATCTTTAAGTGCAAGAAGGAGGACCCAGGGAACCTGTTCAGACCCATTCAGCTCACCACAACCCCTGAAAAGGTGATAGAGCAGATCATTCTGGAAACCTTTTGCACAAAGGACAACAAAATCAGGAGTAGTCAGCATGGCTTCACCAACGGGAAGTCATACTTGACCAGCTTGATAAACTTCTAAGATGAAATAACTGGCCTGGTAGGTGAGGGGAGAGCAGTGGATAGTGTCTGCTTGGACTTCAGTAAGGTCTTTGACACTGTCTCCTATAAAATTCTCATAGACAAACTGCTGCTGTAGTAGTTGGATGGGCAGACATTGAGGTGGACTGAATTTTGTCTGAATGGCCAGGTCCAGAGGGTGGTGATCAGTGGCACAAAGTCTAGTTGGAGGTCAGTAAACTAGGTCAGTGTACCCCAGAGGTCCATAGAGGGTCCAGTCCTGTTTAACATCTTGATTAATGAGGTGGGTGATGGGGCAAAGCGTACCCTCAGCAAGTTTGCAGATGACACAAAAACCAAAGGGAGTGACGATAGGCCAGATGAGCGTGCTGCCATCCAGCACAAACTTGACAGGTTGGAGAAACAGCTTGATAGGAACCTCAGGAAGCTCAGCAAGAATTGCAAATTCCTTCACCTGAACAACCCCACACACCACTATAGGCTGGGGGCTACTAAAGGAAAGGAACTTGGCAGAAAAGGACCTGGGGATCCTGGTGAACACCAAGTTGAACATAAGCCAGCAATGTACCCTTGCTGCAAAGAAAGCTACTACTGGTATGCTGGACTGTGTTAGGCACAGTGTTGCCAGCACGTCAAGGAAGAAGATCCTTCTCTTCTGCTCAGCACTGGTAAGGCCACGCTTGGGCTCCTCAGTGCAAGAGAGACGCGGACATACTGAATAGAGTCCAATGAAGGGCCATGATGATGATGAAAGGACTGCAGCATCTCTCCTAGAAGGAAAGGATAAAAGAGTGGGACTGCTCAGCCTGGAGAAGACAAGGCATAGGCAGGATCTTATTGATTTCTATGAACAAACACCTGAAGGGAGGTTGCAAAGGTGACTGAGCAAGGCTGTCTTCAGTGGTGACCAGAGGCAATGGGCACAAACTGAAACACAGGAAGTGCCATCGGAACATCATTAAACACTTTTCTAACAGGAGGATAAGTGAGCACCCGCAAGCGCTATCCAGGGACATCGTGGCATCTCCATCCTTTGAGATGTTTAAAACTCTCTGGACGTGATCCTGGGCAACAACGTCTAGGTGGCCTTGCTTGAGCAGGGGGGAGTTCTGCTGACAGAGAACAGCACCCTGAGCAGTATTCTGTTCAAAGTCTTGATAGACATACCAAGCATTTTAAAAAGAAAGTAATATTACAAACACCGGGACTAATCACGAAAAGGCATCATCACTGGGTTTGCATTTTTTCAACTCACTATATATTTAATACAAAAATCTAAAACCATTTCCTTTTCCCCTAGATTTTCTGTGTTGAGCCCTATTGTATAGAGAAATATATACTAAAGCAGATACTAACCTTTTTGGATGCCAGGAAAGGGAGGGAGAGATTGAATTGTAATTATTAGATTTCTATTGAAAAAGTACACCACATACTTTACACTGGCCATATAATAAATTGGTATTAACATAGTTAAGAAGGAAGCTCTAATAAGGAAGGGGGAAAAAAAACCCAACCCACTACTGATTAACAAATCATTAGCTCCCTCTTTTCTTTGGCAGATTTTTGCACCTCCTCGGAATAACACGGTATGGTACATCATTAAGGGATGTTAACAATGTGTTCAGACCAGATTAGAAAACAGTGCATAACTAGGAATAATAATAATAAATAAACACCTCCCACCCCAGCTGCAAGTCAGTTGAGTATTGGAACCTTAAACACATTAGACTTTGTGACAAGAAATCTTCATCTGTTGCAGAAGATGCAAAAGCACAACCAGACTGCAGAAAACATGACCAAAGTTTCAAACTAATCAAGTTGTGTAAATGCTAATAGTTACAAGTTCCCAGAAAGTTCATTATGTCAAAATAGGGCATGAGAAATGCTTTCAGAATTATTACTACCAGTACCCACTTAAAAAAAAAATTAAAAAAAAATTAAAAACTTGATCTTCACAATGTTGTTTGCAAAAAGTTGCATCTGATGTTGGTTTACTATGACAATCTAGTAGTATATTTTCCCTTACTATTATTATCAACAGTCATTAGGAAAAAACATAATAGAAAAAATTCTCTTCACAAAACACAGATGTTATTATAGGTTAACGTGCATATTATACTACATTATACGGATTACTCTCAGACTAGATTAACACTAGGTAATAAAACCACTGCTTAGAAGAAAACTTAAGACTTTACTTTATGCTAAGACTTCCAGTAGGACAGGCCTGCATTTAAACAGACTCCTGTTCAATGCTTTTATAATCTCTCCTAGTTATATTTGCAAATTAAATTATCACAGTTTTGAGAGAGCTTTCTGTTGCATTGTGTTTTGCTCCTGGACATCCAATTAATGGTGTATTTGTAACACCATCCAGTGAAATCACAGTCTGCTAGTTGTACTGGAATGTACAGCAAGATACCACAAAGTAACAGATGCCTTTTTCCTCCATACAAAGTTAACCAGTGTGTATTTGGAAAATAATATTCTTTATATACAAAGGTAACAAAGCAAACATGGTTAAATGGCTCTTGAAGGAACATGTTAATGCAAGGGACTTGACTGGGAAACACATTCACAGATGCACATAATATTTAAATCTACTTTGTAAACGTGATAATATTTGCAGAGTACATTGATGTCCTAATCATAATTTCCTTAAGGTTTGTTTGCCATTATATTAAAAACAAGTTTTTTTCCACAATCGGTATCTAGGTTTGCACTCTTAAATACGGAGCTTCACCAAGTAGTGAAGATAATGAGCATAAGCACCATCATGTTTGGTAATCCTGACTTCAAAATACAGTTTCTCAAGTGGCAAGCAATTTATTCTGTTTCAAAAGCAATTTTGCTATTGTGTTAGAAAATTGTACTTCAGTATTTAAAAACAGTAAGATAATGAATAATGGATTTTTCATAACTAGGATGAGGACAAAAATCTTTGTGTCTTTGTTACCTAGTATTTTTCTGCACTTAATTGCTTGAAGTGCTGATTTTCTCTGAGTGACAAATCAATTAAGTATAATCCTAGAAACCTGTATTAAAATAGGGAAGCACTGAAAGCAACATGAATAAAGAAGCTAGAGTGAAGACATCAAAACTCTCAGCATGACTGCTACTAAATCAGGTATGATGAAAATATCTTGAAAAAAGAATGGTTTCCTAAGGAAAAATGAACATTAATATTAAACAACTTCCAACAAAATCTGACTGTTATTAGGAATATCATTTAACAGATTTAACTGAAAGGAAACCATGTACAATAAATACTTTTAAGTGAAATTTTGACATAAATATCTGCTGTGAAAATGATGCCTCAAGTCATGTGTGTTTGCATCATTCCACTTTGATGGCTGTTTGCCAGAGTAGAAGTGACTGCAGAGTTCCATAGGTACCATAACTGCTAATGGAAACCATTTTAATTCATTTAATTCTAATTTGGCTACTTATTTATATCCATAATAATTTCTGTATTTTCTGCCAGCTTTCCATTACTCTAAAAGAGCAATGTTCAAGGGTGCAGCATGAAGGTGCAAGGCACAGGGCAAATGTGACTGCACACTTTTCTGGTTTTACTCACTTGACAAATGCAGAAGCAGCATCTATGATGATGTTTTTTATCTGCCTGCTTAAAAGACTGAGATAGGAATATAAGCACTGTGTCAGATACTGCATAAATACTGCTTCTTTGCCTCCTATCACTTGTGCTATCCACCACAATTCACAAGAAGGAAAAACAAAGCTTATGTCTTAAAGCAGTATTTCTCAAAGCTAGTGAGGGAGGAAAAACGCAGGTGTGGCCATGAGTCTATACAGGAATTGGACAAAGGAGATGGCCCTGGGATGCAGAGTAGCGTGGAACAGAGGCAGCAGTGGAAGAAGTTCTATCTGAGTAGAAAATCTGAAAAAGACCACTTCCTGGCAGGTGAGCTACCCCCATCCACTGCTGTGACTGTGTCCCATCACGTCAAGTGCTGGTGATCTGGCTGAGTGACTGACAGCCACAGGGCTCCCTTTGCTTCTGGTCATGAGCAGAAGAAAGACACAGAGTAAGCTGCACAATCTGTCTCATCCATATCCTGCTCCATCTCCAGTAATGACAGGTATATATATACAAAAACTTAGAAGACAAACCACCAAATCAGCAACTCCTGTAGGTTGCCTGTATCACTGACAAAACTGCTCAGATCACATCCTATAACAAAATAAAAATTCCCAGGAAACTGCAGCAGTAAAAATTTTATTAAGAAAGGCACATTCATCCATAACCATGTTTATAAGTATACAATGTATTTTTATATTCTTGCTCTTCTTATTCAAATAACCAGTGTCTCCATAAAACAGATTGCTTTGCTAGAACCTACCCAAGAAAAAAATCAAATTACAAATACTTATTTTCCTCAAATATTCTTCTGCATTTCTAAAAATTGGGAATTACAATTTTCCTCTAATTTGAAACACCTCACACAGCAGTAAATTCTAGTAAACTACAAAGCAATCATGCTGTTCCTAGATTACAACAGAATTTGAAAGTGGAAAAATCTTCTGTGGCTAAGTGCATGAAATTTAAAGAATTTCCTTTAAACGCTTCCTACAAAACACAGAAAAGCTATTCAGAAGTTTTTAGAATTGATTAGAGTTTGACACTATTTGTCCCAATTCAGCTTTAGCTGAGCCTCTAATGTAAGTGCACCCCTAATCAGCATTACTTGGGTAGTCTCTGAATGCAAGTCCTGGCCTAAAAAAAATACACAGTCATACACAAAATAATCCTATTGAAAATTTATATGCACTATCAGGGACAGGTGTGTCAGAGATGTCTACACAGAAGACAACAGTAAACACAGTATTCCAGCAGTTATTACAAAAAAAAAAAAAAAAAACAAAAAGGAAAATACGTTTGGACAGCTTTTAAGAAAGCTGAATATTTGTGGAGCTGAACATTTATACCCAGTTTCAATAGATAATTTTGCTTTTGTGTCCTTGCATAACAGAATTTTTAAAAATCTAGTACAACACTTTCATCATAGTGCATGTTTATCCATCCAAAATAGAAGGAAAAAGTACTTCTACTGTACGCAGGCAAGTTTATTACTGACTGTGTCACTGAGATGAATATGACCAAATTCTGCAATAAGACCAAATAAATTGTCACCCCTCCATATCCTAAGTGATACAGAGAGATAGTCTGGAAAATCATAAGGCAGCATTTGTGAACTACTACCACCACTAAAAAAAAATAAAAAGAAAAGCTGGCATCTTCTAATATGAAGAACTAAAGGCAAAACCCTAATATCTGTTGAGATGAAGATCTAAAAGCAGAATACAAAGTTATTACCAAGGCAGCTCCCTTTCATCAGGAGCTTCTCAAAAATTGCTTAAAACAGATACTACAGGTTCCACCAGACACCTACAAACCCCAAATACTCTGAATGCTATTTTCTTCTCTCTCCCCTACGTCACACTTTCTTTACCAGAACAATATACAGAAGAAGCAAACAGAAGATCTGTGTAACAAAGCCTTCATGAAAAAGGCACCTTTCTTTACTCCTCTTTGCTTACCTTACAAATCACTATGCATATCCTAACACAAGATCTTTTTCAACCCATGACAAGATGAGTGAGTCTCTGTATTTAACAAATAGGAACCAGAAATACCTAAATACACAGCAGGACCTGAGGAAACATCATCTACATTCACTAGAACCCTATTTTTAATTAGTAGGGTATGTCATTGATTAGAACAACGGGGCCATTTTATCACTGTCACTGGGTATTGTTATTGACATTGTAGCCCAATCAATTGTTTTCTCTCCCTGTTCTTAGCAATCCAAATGCCTGCCCAAGCAACACAAATCACTGTATTTAGATACTATATATACAAAACACGAAGGCATGCAAAAATAATAGCTTAAACATGACCAACCTTAGAAATACATTATAAAGTTTATTTTATGGCACATGCAGTCACATGTACTCATTGCAAACAACAGCATCATCTGCAATAGTAACTTGAAGTTCTCAAACTTTT
Source organism: Manacus candei (assembly GCF_025592945.1). Classification (NCBI taxonomy): domain Eukaryota; kingdom Metazoa; phylum Chordata; class Aves; order Passeriformes; family Pipridae; genus Manacus; species Manacus candei. Next base: position 7,385,965 of record NW_026138097.1, read on the forward strand.
TTTTTCCTAATGATTAAAACATTTCAGATCAGGATAATGACTGTAAGAATAACCATGCTAAAAATTATGACTGTAAACCTGTTTTGGTGTGAAAGAGTATTACTAGTGAAAACTATAAGGACAACTTTTTCCAAATATACATTTCTAAGTAATGTTAAGTCAAAGAACTGCAATCAAAAATTACTTTTTTACTAAAATCACTTAAAGTTCCTATGTCATCAAAATTTGTGTCTGCAGACTAAGTATTACAAACTACTTCTCAGGTATGACACCAATGAAAGTGTCATCGTTTGTAAAAATACCTAACAGTTGCTAAAATGAGCAGCTCTATATGCATGTAATAAATGGCTTCCTGCATCATTATATCATTATATTATTCAATTTTGCTCTGAAAAGCAAAAACCGCAGCAACTAACAATAACTATGCACACTGCAGAAAAAGCTCTGAAAACATTAACATATGGCAAGACTATTTTTCAAAACTTATACATCAAACTACTTTGATCTTTGTTCCAGGTAAAAATCTCAGAACCTATCCTAAATCAGGTGTCAGTCCCAACAAGTAGTATTAACCTGTGGATAAAGTCTTTGGCAAAGAAAGCAACACACAGTTCAGGAATGTCAAATTGCTGACAATGGGCATAAAATGTGCATTGAGAAGAAAGTTAGAAAAAATTTTTAAAAAATCACTGTTAACTTCTTGCTCTAAAAACTAGTAGTACTTTATAACTTGAGTCTTGAAAACATAGACTCAGTCACTGTTATACAAATACAGCATCCCAAGTATGAAGTTGCCACACAAACAACCCTGCTGGAAGAATCAGAATTAAGAGATGGCATGTCAGACTAAGCCTAAAAGTCACTCGGTGACATAGTTCCCAACAGTGGTGAATCTCTGTCCAAGATCACAACCCAGGAAAGGCTAATGAAAAAGGGTAGTATATCCTGCAAGACAATTACAGCAATTTTGACTATTTTTTTAAATGAAATCAAGTTTCACTTTGCAAAAGAGAGAAACACTTTGAATTTCAGGTGAAGTCTGTAAAAAATAGAGGAGCAAGAGTTCTCCTGGAAAAAGAACAGGACATTAATGATTGATCTGTAACAATGGCTTAGCAGCACAGACAACTCTCCTAACTATTATTCTAATGAGATCTCTTTACACCGCATTTGATCCTTTCCTCCTCAAGCTACAATAAAAGATGGAGGTGTATTCAAGTGAACATTTGAGTATAGCAGCATAATGTACAGCTGTGTGTTTTAATGTGTTGTCATTTCCAATACACTTCAACACCTATATATTAGCAGCTGTAGCCTAAAACACCAGGAATACCGTGTTGTTCAGAGTTCATGGCGTTTCTACCAGATATCAACTGAACCTGCAACATTTGCAATTTTTGTATGACAGTATAAACCAATACATCTCACTCTGAGTCACTGCCTCCAATAAAGAAGATTTTTGTCCTACAGAGAGTGGGTTAGACTGATCTGTAATGGTGTGCCCACTTAGGTGCCACTCCTGTATGTATGTCATGGAGGAAAACCAACACAAGACAAGGGCTCTGATTTAAACAAAGCACCACAGGAACGAGGATGATGTTATGAGCTTTGTCCACAAGCAAGTGCAGGTGTGCCAGTACACATATAGACAATTAACAAGCAGTACCCACTCCCCCACATTCCCACAGCTGCTCAATTGTCAGGAGCTTCTGTGACCACATCCAGAGCAGCAGGATGGATAGCGCTAACAATGCTATTTCTATCAAAAAAACCTAACAGACATTTACAGTTTATGTTCCTGGACTAAACAAGTTATTGCTTCTGGTCAAACAACAGATGTTTGAAGAAATTACTGTCACTTTGCAACAGCAGTTTTAAAACACAGATGTTCAAAAGTAAATTTGGTTCTTTCTTCAGAATGCTTTATCACAGAAGCTATATTAAAATTCAAATTAATGTCAATATTGTCAGTCATTCAGCTTCATCCATCATTTTCAAGCTCATTTTCAGGATGAAATATGTAGGATCATTCCATTACCAGGTGTGGGGGGGAGAAGAGGAAATTGAAACCTGTAAAATTCTGCACAGATATTGTAACAACTTTTGCTCTAAATATTCAGAAGTACTCAGGGAAAGAGACTAGCAACATTTCAGAAAACCAAAGAAATACCAAGTATCACTGCATATAACGCACTCAATGGGTAAACTCCTCTGATACATATCAATGTCTGGGATTTTTAACAATTATGGACATTTTGCCAGGCTTTTCAGACCCACAGTTACAGTAAAGTAAGTTATGAGCTTTCTATGAACACCATTCTACAAGAGATATTAGGTTCTATCAACTCTGATTGCTACATGGTCTCACCAAATAATATTTTCAGTTACTTGGTCTTAATTATTACACATGAAATATCAAAAACCTGGCATATCACTTGCCACTGGCATATGAAGAATAACATCTACACTATGAAAATCACATTGTAGTTTAGAACTAGAACACATACTCCTAACAAAACTGAAAGTAGGTTGCAGGAATCAAAGTATTTTAAAGCTCATGTCAGGCTATGTCAGAAATTAAACCCACAGAATTACTGTACATGCACTGAGTGTTACCTGTTGACATTTGTATGTCTCTTTTTTGGTGGTTCACTGTGAAACTGAGCCAAATACCCTGAAAATCATAACCACAAGGACTACATGATTGCTGGGAACAGCTTTCATTTAAAACATTTTAAAAGCAATAGAACAGTATTATGACATTAAATCATCGTATTTTCTATGTACTACAAAAACTGGTTTAACATTTTTAAGTATCAGGGAAGCATGTGAATTCTCATCAAACTTCAAGTTCTGCAGACTTCCATTCCATTTTGTCTGGGATAGATTTCATTTTTTCTATTATACATACTTCACATGAAATAAGCTACAATTCACCAGTTGTTAAGCAATAAGTATCCTGTATTTACCTGGAAAAAAGACACATTATCCTATTATTTTGTTCTTTTTTTCCCTCTTGTGTAATTTTCTTACTCACTAATGACATAACAGAGTAAGAATTCAAAAATAACAGTATAGTCAGTTGCCTTAAACCAGAGTTGCTCTATCAGTGAGCAAACTGCAGAGACAAGAAACAGCAGTTGATCTGTTCCATAACTTGCCCTACCACAACCACTAATATATGTAGTTGTGTCATTCATAAATACACTACTGTAGCCCACACCATGAATAATCCTGCAAGAGGTTTCCTTCCAGGGACTGGGTGTTCTTCATGACATCACCTTTGCGAATACCTGAAGTGCAACTACATTTATGTCACACAGGAGACAGCTGGCAAAACATGATTTTCTGGTACCAGCTCAAGAGTCCCAACACCAGGCCAAATGCATGTATACACTGTCAGCAGCAAATGTAGAACACCTGAACAAACCAGGTATTTTGCTTGTAGATAAATGAGGGCTGTCTACTGCTTAACTCCTTATCAGCTTCAAAATTCCAGCAGGCTTCTTGTTTTCCTTCCGTCCAGCTCACGTGACAACACAGGCACAGGACAGTTAACTTCCTTCCTGTATTTAGCAGTTGATTACTCTGGGGCTGATGATGACAAATACAAGTCTAACATATGAGAACAAGCATTTTAAGTCTCACTGCACATTTAAGGTGATCCTGGATTAAACCCGAGATACCAACTATACTATATTTTAACTGGTGTTTGTTTCTAGACATCTTCAGAGATATGCATTATACCTTTTTAGGTAAAATCGTCAAGCATACATGCACACGATAACTTTTTGCATATCAGAGACCTCAGTGACTTCAACACTCTTATAAGTAACTGCAACATCAGGACCTTTGCTGCAGTTTCCACATGAATGCAAGGCTCCTTCAGAGTCTGTGCTGAAGATAAAGATTAGAAAAGCAGGATGAATGATTCATAAAGACATAGAAGCTGTAGTTCAATTACAAGCTTAGAGTCATAAGACTTAGAAGTTGTAATTTGACTGTCTGCACTGCCGTATTTCCCTTCTGACTCTACACAAGATAGCTGTGGTAGAATCTACACAAGCATTTCCATGTTTTTGTTACAGGGAACACCTTCCAAAGTACACAACAGGTGGTCTCACAAATCTAGGGCAAGGTATTCCTGAAGGAGAATGACCAACCTACTCAACTCACATTAAGAAAAACATGAACAATTAAAGTGAAGAGGTTGGTAAATGCATTCTAACTCTCAGAGCTCAGAAGAGGAATTCACTAATCAAGTGATCAAAAATAAAGAAACACAATAAATGACCCTGTCAATTTTTAAAAGTTTTTTAAACCTGCAAGAAGTTGAACAAAAGTAATGAAAATCATAGATAATCATTGGTATGGAGGATCAGTAAGTTAAATACAAATCACCTGCACTTGAGAAACACAGATGATGAAAGACCATAACTCTGAAGATGTAATCTAAACTGGACAAAATGTAATCCGCAGTCTTTGGAGGGTGATGTTGATCAAACAAGATAGAGGGGAAGATACAGAATTGGTAGTTCCTTGCTAGATCTTACAGTTTGCCAAATCTGCTTATAAAGCCGTGACTGAACAGGTTATATAAAGAAATGCAACCACTGCTTGCAAACATACCTTCAATGAACCTCTGTATCTTTATGACTTATAGACTCAACCCATCCCATCCACAGAATTTTTCAAGTCACCAAAACAGTCCTGGTTAATCTACAACACCTTTGATGCTCTAGACCGAGGCTTTGCCAGTCCTACCCTTTATTCCTGAGCACAACACCTACTGAGAAACAAATTTCAGCAAGCACTTTCCCTGCTTCAATTCTCTAAGGTATAGGGATAGTGATGATAAGCTGCCCTACCTCAAAACGGAGGACAAACCTACTACAAATTGTTGGACATTCGAGTATTAGTGAGATGGGGAAGGCTCCTACTAGAGTGGACTGTCCTACAAGCTCGTGAATGTTCATTAAAAAATCCTTTTTTATCTAGTTTAAGAAACAAGACAAGGTAATTTAAGTCTAACCTATTTTGCACAGTTTTAAGCTACATTTTTTTTAGTTATTCTATTCTGACAAAGAAGTAAATACATTTTATTCATTATGAAACAGATTTATTTGGACTAGAACAACAGCACCAACTACTCTGTTTTAGCAAGTCCATTTACTTCAGATCCTATAACTGCTCCCTCCAGTCCTTGTGTCCACAGCCAGTGCCCTAGGAAAACCAAGAGAAGAGGAAAAAAAACTCAAAACAGTAACTATAATTATATCCTCTACCATAAGAGTGCTATCTAATGGAGATACCAAGATTATGAACCAAAGTTTCTCATTCCTCACAACAACAGTGTACCTAGAAATTATTCAGAATAACGGGAAGCAAAGAAACGTTCGATATCTGCCTGAAAAGTTAATTTGATGTTAGACCTTTAAACCAGCTCCTTCAAATTGCTTAAGCACCAACAGAGTGTATTTCAAGCAATCCGAAGTTATTTTAACTCCCATATCCAAGAATGGTTCCCGCAACCCAACAACCAGCCCGCACCGTATTTACTAAGGACGCCCAAATTCACGCCCCTTCCCCCTGCCCATCCCCCGCCGCGAGCATCCCGCTCCTAAGTGAACTCCTGGCAAGGGACCCGAGTCGCGGGGAGTTCAGGCGGCGGGGCCGGGGGAGCCAAGGCCGCACGGGGAGCGGCCCTGCGCATCCTCCCGCCGCCACCGCTGCCTGTCCCGGCCCCGCGCCCGCCGCCGGGACGCGGGAACCGCGGGCCGGGAGGGGCGGCCAGCGCCGGGGGGAAGCCTGCGGGAGCCAGGGGCTGCCGGCACCCCCCTCCCCGGTCTGCAGCGGCGCCGCCGCCCCTGCGCGCCCTCCCCGCGGAGCGGGCGGGCGGTGCCGGAGCCCTGCAGGGCAGCGGGGCTGGGCGAGGGGCGCGCACCGCCCCGCCCGCCGCCGGGGACGGGGGAAGGGGAAGGGAAAGGGGGGGGGAAGGAGTGGCCGCGGCGGCGCTGCCCGTACCTGCTGTGGCGCTGCGCGGCGGCGGCGCTGCTGTAATAGGCCGCCCTGCGCTGGGCGCTGCGCGGCACCGGGCGCAGCGGGATCTGGTCCGCCATCTTGGGGGCGCCCCCCCCGCCGCCCGGGGGGCGCCGCCCGCCCCGTGACGTCACGGCCGGCGCCGGTGACGTCAGGGGGCGGGGGCCCGGGGTAAACAAGGGGCGGTGGGGCCGGGGCTGGAGCGGGGCTGCCGGGCTGGGGGAGGTTTGCGGCAATGTCCGCTAGTATCTGCAGCGGGGCAGCCAAGAGGGCAGGGTCTGGCTCTTCTCGGTGGCGCCAAGCAATATGACAAGAGGCAATGGGCAGAAAGTGATGCACAGGAAGTTCCACCTGAGCATGAGGAAGAATTTCTTTACTGTGTGAGTGACCGAGCACTGGAACAAATTGCCCAGAGAGGTTGTGGAATCTCCCTCTCTGGAGATACTCTAGAACCGTCTGGTTGCAATCCTGTGCCATATGCTCCGGGATGACCCTGCTGGAGCAGGGAGATTGGACCAGATGACCCACTGTTGTCCCTTCCAACCTGACCCGTTCTGTGATTCTGTGATTTTTCAGCTTCTGAAGTCCCAGACGGGTGAGCTGCAAAGAGGATGAGCCAGGGGCTGTGTGGGTGCCACCTATGGGCCTGGCAGCGTGGGGGGCACAGGCAGTTCATGTGGGTGCCCTGAGTTCAGAGCTTAAACAGGAATTGCAGGAGACAAATCCTGCCCTGGTTCTCCTCAGCTCGCCTACACTTGTGTAAGTTGATGTAGGATCAGCTCCCCTTCCACCTCTTGGAGGGCGAGAGCCAGCTGTCATGTGTGCTGGATGTCAGTGAACGCTGATGGGAGCCCCAAGAACAAAAAAAAGCACTGTGAATTGATGATGATGGTTTCCTGCCATTGAACAGAGACGGGTATTACCACTTGTAAATGGACATTCTGTGTACCAGGGAAATGAACCAAGTCTATGGGATCTCACAGGGGAAAGATCAATACACAAATCACCACCAGAAAAAACTGCTTTGGAAGATAGAAGTTTTCATAGACCTACTGTAGGATGTTATCCTTCGGTATTTCTCTGAAATCAGATGGTATGCAGAACAAAAGGCCTAATACCATCACAGATATGAAAGACTTCCCACAAAAGGAAAAAAAAGGAAAATATATTTCTTTGTCAATGCCCATAGCTAAATGAAGTTGCTCTTATGACCTAGACACTTAATATAGAAGTGTTGCTTTACCTTAGGATGTACTTTCTACCTTAGAATAAGGCACCCCAGTTTGCAGAGTACAGTGAAGAATGCTCCCATGTGCTGGAGTGAAGGTTATGGAGCACTGGCAGTGCTTGCCAAGTGCAAATTTCTAAGCAGTGTTTTGACTTTAAGTATATTATGTGTTACTGAACTAACCGACAGACACAAAACGCTTGAAACTGAACCAGGAGAGTGGGAACAACAGTTACACAGGAGGCACAAAGCTTGTATAAAAGGCAAAAATCTCTCAGCTGGACATGGGGCAAGACTTTGCTGGGTATTCGAAGTGTTGCGCTCGGAAATGCCAAAAAGGGGACAGATATTTATTTAACTTTGTAGCTGTGATAATCCTTACAATATTGATGGCGGTACAACAGTAGACTCATAGAATTGTAATTTAGAGTGGAAGGGATGTCCAGATGTCACCTAGACCAAGCCCTTGCTCCAAGAGATGGAGTTTGATACCAGGTTGTTCAGGGCCATGTGCAGTGGAGTATTGAACACCTCCAAGAACAGCACAGTGTTTCCACAACTTCTCTGGGCTACCTGTTGCAGTGTTTATCTTGTGATAAACAAATTGCTAATAATTAATCACAATTTCCCATGTTCCAACCTGGGAAACATGAGATCAGCCATAATTATGCATCTCTGAGAAAAGTCCACGCTCCGTCTGCTCTGTATTGTCCCATTACTGACTTATATTCAGCCACAAAGTTTCCTCTTAACCTTTCCTACTCCAAGCTGTGCAGGCTGAGCTCTCAACCAGTCCTTATATATCGTGTTCTCCAGCCTCCTGACCGTCTTAGTCACTCTTGTGTAGACTCACTTCAGAATAACAGTGATGAGAAGACCAAATCTGGACAGGTATATACAGGGGGGAAGAGTCACTTCCCTCTTGTACCTGCTGGCTACACGTTTATAAATACTGCACATCTCACAACTTTAAAATTCTAAACTTTCATATTAACAACTATATATTCAGAATTCTCATGTTGCTAATGAGGTTGCTGCAGGTCACTGGGGCCAAGAGAATTTGTTTCCAGTTTACTATTTGATTCAAGCTCCATGGCAGAGCAGTTTTTGAACTGAACAGAAAGCACTTAATTCACAAGTTAGCAGCCCAAGATCAATCTTCTTGTCTGTGCAGAACTTTGGTTCTGGTTATTTGGTTATATTTCTGATTACTTAACAGATTATTTGGCCTGTAACTATCTTTAATGTTAGTCAGTTATGTGTATGTGTTTGTAGATTCTGTATGTATAGATAAATACATGATCTAGCATATATAATGAAAGGTTTATTATTGTCAGACTTGTAAGGGCCCCAGCATGAGACAATCATTAGGAACCATAAATGCCTCTAGAGTCTTGATTTCTTACTGTCTCATGTATTCTGTAAGCATTATTTTATTTATGACTACTTTAAGGTTTTAAGAGAAAAATACTTCACTGTTACCTATGTACAGAGAGGCTTTAATTAGAAAGCCCTCTAAGAAGAGGAAAATGAGGTTTTTTGAAAATCAATGGCCAAGAGAGGGACAAAATGGAATATTTGTCATTTTAAATGTATGCAGTTTTGATTACTTCAAATATATGTTTAAAAATTGCAGTTAAGACAGTTGCTGAAAATCTGTCATGATTTCATTTTGATCACTCTAATTGCCTTTTTGCATCAGGATTTTCATAAAATGGTAAAAGCTCTTAAGAGTAGGAATTTTGGTTGTGTAACATCTTTTGTCATTCATTTCTAGATTGTAGTCCTGTTTCATGTTTTGTAAAGAAAATCCTTACATTTATATAGAAGTTTCTTAATGCAAAATTGAGACCTTGGCATATGATATGTAGGGACTTTTCAAGATGCCACTAGAAAATGTGCCTGCATTTTGAAAATAATGTTTCCTTTTCTATTTAAAAATACCAAAAGGTTACAGAATAAACTTGTTCTTGATTCAGATTTTGCTATTCAGGCATTTCAGGCAGATGTTATTTTGCTTTGTGAAAAAAGCTTTTCATTTCAGGAATTAATTTCAATGTTAAGTCCTGGTTAGGTAACATTTGTCACTTAAATATCATGATAACATACATTTATAATAAGTAAATATAACCCCACTCTAAAATAAAATTTCTATATCATCCTTTCCATGCTTCTTTTTTGCATCTTTTTGCATTTATAACAGGTGGCAGAGATCCAGAACCTATGATTTATGGATCTTGTGAACTCTTGGTTTGAGTAGGAATGAGCTGGCATGGAAACTGTTTTGCATTTGTTGCATGTGTCTGCTACAGGTGCAGAACCTATCTGTTGCTAGTTCTGCCTGATATCCCCAGAGGGCATTTTATAATAATTTATACTTTCGTTACCATTCTACTTCTGCTGTAAATGTTCAAGGTTAAATGCTCCTTCCCTCCTAATCCTGTTTATGTATCCAGTCTGGGCTAGGGTAAGGGCGGGAAATAAAAGACAGTTTGAAGATAATTCATTCTTCATTATCTTCTTGGAGCCAAATTATAAAATCATTTATACTAAAGTAAATCTGTGGAAGTGATACTAAAATCAGTTTAATATAAAACAAAAGAAACGAGTTTCAGTAAGCCTCACATAATGTTCCATGATACAAAATTTACATTACTTTTATACTAGGTATTTTCTCACCTGATCCTTCAAATCTCCTTGCATCTCTGTTTTAATTGTGGAACTTTATTCATCAGTGATGAACCAGTTTGGTATCTGTCTTCAAATTTTCAGCAAATTGAAAATTGGTCCAAGATACCTAGAGGCTTAAAAAAAATCACTGGCAGAACCTAAGCACAGCAACACAGAAAGAATCTGGTTGTCCTTATAGGAAGAGCTAAGTGCAGCAAGGAAAACTACACCAAATAAATTTTTACACTGTTAGAGTGAGGGAGCAAAACAAATACAAAACAGAGGAAGCTAAAACAGCTGCAGTTATCAGTTTTAATAATTCTAATAGGAGAGTCTTCATATCTTCATATCAGTAGGATGTAACAAAATGTTGCCTTGCTCTGGGAAAGAACAAAATTGGAGATACTGTTTACTCTGAGAGGATCCTTGTTTTCAAAAATTACTTCAGACTGAAGCTGCATGCAATTCAGTTATACACCAAAATCAATCAGTTTAAAAACAGCAACAAGAAGTAAAAATAATTATATTAAATATTACTATACTATTAAAAACACTGGGATGCAATAAGTACTGGAAACAAAATACTGATCATATATAAATAAGATACTATTGTCTACATATCTACTAGAAAGAATATCCTATTCCTACACATTTTATTTTTAATATTCACAGCATTCAGTGTTTGTCAATTAATTGTGCTCCCAGCTGTTACATTTCTTTCAGACCTTCCTTCAAGGTCTTCTCTTTGGTAAATGTCAACTCTCTGCATCTCTGCAGGATTTATAGATTGCTAAATCTCTGTTCCACCTATTGTAGTCCATCCTTACCAAGCAGTGTGTCCCACTGGCATCACTCCAGCGCTGTGCCACCCTCACCTGTATTCCACTAACTCAGTCTTTCAGCATAAAATGCAAGCAATATCTTCTCCAATTAAATCAGCAAAATAATGTACATGTTGTATTTTGGATTTTGCTAGAGTACTAGACAATAACAGATCTGGCTGAAAAGGCATTTTCTACAGTTCACTTGGCAATAGATGAGGCAAACAAAGCAAATCCTAGAGTACTTAAATAAAATTGGTTTGGAAACAAAGGTACACTTTGGTGACTTCTGATACAAATATCAGTCATATGTTCGCTTAAGGTATTAATTGTTGATTGTGGATAAACAAAAGGAGAAAATTATAAATACAATACTCATTATTTTACTGCACTGTTACAGTGACCCTTCAGTGAGAACCGTCTAGTAATTGTTCACAGTATCTATTCAGTTATGTTTACCTCTAAGTTAAAAATTGCTTCAAAATATGTTTCAAAATCCCATGCCTTCTAGTTTGCTTCTGAGATACACTTTCTCATCCTCTTAATGTATGTAAATTCAATTCTAGATTTTTATTTCTAGTTGGACAAAAAAATCCCATGGACTCAAAAATTTTGAGCTGGATTACCAACTTCTGATCTTCTCTTAAAACAAGAGACTATCCAATGAAATGTCCCTATGATCTGTGGTGCAAAATCAACAGCAAAGCATATCAGCACTTTCAAATGACACTATTTTTTTAATGTTCTCATTGTGTTTATTTTATCAAATTCCACACTGCTGATATTTCAAATAAATAAATACAGCTGCTTTAACTACTTCTTCAAACTGAAAGAAAATGCACCCATGGATTAATTACAAATTTCATGTTGTTTCAGAGCTTCTGAAAAGGTCATGGAAGGACAAACAAGGTCCAAGTGTAAACTCGAGTATTCAAGTTGTGATTGCTGCTATCAGACTCACTTGGATCTGATTTCCTTTTGCAGTTTCTGTTACAATAGTGACAAAAAAAAAAAAGCTGCAAGTGGGATTAGGGGGTCTTTGTTCTGAGAGCTATACAGAACTCAATGAAGAAAAAGGTTCCCAGATGATAAGTGACAAAATACTTAGTGTCTTGTATTGCATATCCTTCAAAAGTCAGAAAATACTTAAAATCTCCTCTTTCTCTGGTATCTCTTTATGTCTGCCCCAGCCATCAGCTCAGGCTCATAGCAAAGGTTTCTTATTTGCCTCAGACCTGCTTCTGAAACCCATTTTTTCTCAGACATTTTAGCCAGCCACATCTGGCTCCTGTTAAAACCAAAGCGTCATCTCTTTGTATACTGATTTCACTCCAAGTAGAAGTTCAAAACTTACAGATTTTTGTCTCTCATACCCATATAGGAAACATAATTTTCACAGAATCATTAAGGTCATTTCCTCTCATCCTTTCACTTGAAACATGGCAGAATAGATTGACCCCCACCTCACTACAACCTCCTTTCAGGTAGTTGGAGAAAGTTATAAGGTCCCCCTGACCCTCCTCTTCTCCGGACTAAACAACACCAGTTTCCTCAGCCATTCCACATAGGACATGTTTTGTAGAGCCTTCACCAGCTCTCTGGCCCTTTTCTGGACATGCTCCAGCACTTCAATGTCCTTCTTTGTAGTGGGGGGCCCAGAACTTGCCAAAGGACTCACCAGTGCCTCTTAGTATAGAGGGAGGATCACTTCCCTGGTCCTGCTGGCCAAACTATTTCGGATACAGGCCAGGATACCACTGGCCTTCTTGGCCACCTGGACACACTGCTGGCTCATATCCAGCCAGCTATTGACCAGCATCCCCAAATCCTTTCTGCTGAGCCACTCTTCCCCAAGCCTGTAGCACTACATGGGGTTGTTGGGACTCAAGTGCGGGAGCTAACACTTTGCCTTGTTGAAGTTTGTTGTAGCAGTTATCCTTAGCACAATCTTAGCCTCAGAACTGCTACCACACCCTTTTTCTGGTATTAGGAATATCAGCTGCTGCTCTCAGATCAACTCAGCATGAGCTGAAGAGACCACTTTCCTACCTCATCGCTTTCCATGTCTTGTTTCTTTCCATTTCCTCTACCTTCTTCCCCAGTAGTGCACTGAGCAGCAATCTGTTCCCGCTGAACTGATTATTTCTCAGTAAGAGATTGTTTCCTATCACTAATCAACAGATAATTCCAGTGGGTTTTGTCTACTTCTATAATTTGCAAACGTTTTCTCTCATTCCTTTGGAAATTCCCCATGAATGGAAAAAAAAACAAAAAAAAAGGTTCATTGCTCTTTTTTACAACTAAGAAGGGTCAGCTTCTTTCTACAAAGCAAACTGAAACCAGGGTTGTCCTCAATAATACTGGATAAAGAACATCAGTTTGGTCTCCAAAATACCAGGATGAAGACTGATCAACCTACAAACATGAGCTCCCTGCAGCTTCCAATATCCTTATCTGGTTCTAATTTATGTAAATCTGGAGGAACTGGTAGCCAAACACAGTTTTTGAATGTAGGTAATGTTGTTGTGAAGAGCCTTAAGACTAAAAAGGAATGTACCTCATATAGCAGAGTAAATAAGTTATCCACAAAAACTGGCTGTGACAGTATACATTTTTAGTGCATTGCTTAGACATGATACATAAGGTCTGAAATAAATAGGGATTGAAGTCACCAGGATTTAATTTTTTGGATTACAGAGGCATGGAGTCATAGTCCATGATGTTAGTGAAAATAATTATATAACCAAAATTACAGGTACAAGATACAACAACCCAACAGACAAAACAAGATTGAAACAACCAGCTAAGGGAAGAGAAATAAAACATGTTGCATAAATTTCTTTTGTAGACTGTATGTACAACTGTAAGGATGATAGAACAGTCAGCTGTAGCTTGCCATTTATCAGTCTTTTGGTAAAAAGAAAGATTTTTCTAACCCCAAATTATCTTTCTATGAAAGGAATCGAAAGGAGTCCGTGTCTTGTACTGACTTCGGGGAAATTTATTAAATTAAATTTTAAAGGCTGAAGAGAAGCAAAGAGAGAGAGAGATGTGCATTGCACCTTTCAGTTAGAAGGTTGGTGGCAAGAAGAAAGCAGGTGAAAAGTCAAGGAAGAAACTGTATGGAAAAGTGGCACTTTTAGGGAATTTTTCTGCTCTCATAGATTTCCTATTAAAAAAAAAGAAAAAGGCCACAATCCTTTCCATGAATTCTACTGATAGCACAAGATAGGTTATTTTCTGAAGATAGACTTTTGTTTGGGGATTATATGCTTTTTTCCTAGCTTCTTGAATTTTTTTTGGCTTTCTACAAAATCCATGTAAAATAAGGAAAGACATGAGTGACCAGTTTTCCCTGAAGTTTTCAAGACAGGTGCTTGAAAATAATTTCACAGACCTCTGGTGCAGTGTTGAAATACAGATTAAAATGATCTGCCTAGAAGCAGACTGAGTTGGGATTAGGACTGACTCATGCTGTCCCGCCCAGATCATAGGACTAATCCTTTTTTCTATGAAATGTATGGATGGTTATACACATCACTATTAAATATTTATCTTCTAGGAAGCATGTGTTGCATAGACTTTGCTTTCTTGAAAGAGGCAAGTTGATCAGTATTAAAGAAAAAAGGCTGTGGAGGGGGTGCCCTGCAAATTTTATATGACATTTTCAAGAAAATAAAGATAACTTTATTTTAAGGCCAAAGACATTTCTTCTGGAAAATAAGAATTAATGTTTTACACCACGTTTCCCTTTGTACTTGTAATGTGCAACATGGTCTCTTAACAAAAGACAAAATTAATGTTATTAGAGGATTCCCATTTGAAGACTTGGCTGAGATGGAAGCATCACTGGTAGAGAGAAGAAATGTATCCTCGGGCTTTCTCTGAAACATGAACAATGTGGGTGTGGTGGTACATAAAAGATGGAGTTCAGAATGGGCCTGCAACCTTAAGCTTCATAGAGTCATAGAATCATTGTATCATTAACTGTGAGGTGAATGGAGTGTGAGTGATTTGAAATTCAGTTTCTCCTCAGTCATCCTGGTCAGCTTCTTGTATACTTAACAGCAAGGAGCCTTTATGCCAATATCTCCACTCCCTTGTAGTGGGTACAGCATGAAAGATTTTTGGCAGACAGCTCAGGCAAGAACACAACTGAAGATTTTGAAAAACAGGGCCTGTAGCATGGCCTAACTGTAAGGGAGTTTGTGGACTTTCATTCAGTTACCTTTGTTCAGTATATATGAGAGTGTGTGTGTGTATATATATATATCTACACACGCTAGCTAAGAAACTTAGCTAACTAAAGTGACCACTTCCTTCTAGTATTACAGGTTGTAAACTTTCAACCCCAACTTGGTGAAATGAGAAGGTCTTCATCAAATGCCTTCTAAAGAATAGGTCTTCCATTTATAACTGCCTCTCTCATATCAAACCCACTAGGAGAGTAAAAACAGCAATTATTTATAATAACTTTATTGAGTATAATTTCCATCTGTCTTTGAAAGCTCTGCCTGCTGTTTTCAGGCTGTGCATGTTAAACAGAAGTGCTTACACTTGACCTTGCTCTTGATCCACTCTTTGTGCGCAGCAGTGCCTTTCTTCTTCTGAAAGATAGGTACAATTTGTGTCCACATAAATTATACTGTACTTGCTATTAACATTCTTTTATCTGGTAAATTACTTACACTGATTATGTTGAAGACTGTTCTATGAGCTGTTGGTAATGCAGGTCTATGATTTGGATGTAATATGTCATTCTTAATTTAGGACAAGGCTGAAAGGAGATGACAGCTTGCTATAACATATGCAAAAAATCAGGTCCTGGCCACATGCAGTCAGGAAAGGATCTACAGTAGTATTTGTAACAGAAAGTGTGTTCAGCCTTGGCATTTTGGCTAAATTCCAGCTTCAGTAATTATTCTGTCTAAGTCTTCCTACATTTCCAAATGGCTGATTGTAAGATAATAAGAAAGATAATTTCTTTCATGCCTCAGATTCATGGAGCACTTTGGCATAGGTAACCTCCACCCTATACTGCATTGGAGAAATAACAAACAGGAAAAATTAGCTATACTTCCTTCTCTTAACAAATAGTTAAGACTGAGCTAAGATTCATATGATTTACCTTGCTCAGTCAGCCGTAAGAGTAGGAATGCTACACTACTGATTTACCAAAAGATATGGAGTTTTGCTCTGGAGTAAGTGTGCTGTGCCTTCAGGGTAAATGGGACCCGTTAGTAGATTAGAATACTGCAGGGCTGCACCTTCTCAAAGAGGGGAGAGAGGACAGGAGAGTTCTAGCTTTCTTTCATGCAATCCCATCTCTTAACAACAGGTTCCAATCAACTGGTGATTTGACATTGAATAAATCTCACAGCACATTTATGGTGGTGGTATCACATCTTTTTTTCATGCGAGAACCCAAAGGAAAGAAGAGGTAACAAGTTTAAGTAGTAAATAAATGGCAAAAAGCAGAAAGAACCCAAACATATTGGGGAAATTGCTCTGCCTTCTTATCTGTTTCTGCACAGTGCTGAGGTCTTCCTTGAAGGTTCTTAGCATGTTTGCTGATTTGAGAAAATTAAGATGAAGAATGCTGTTCTTGCACAGTTTGGCTGCTCTGAGCACCCATTACTGAAAAAGCCTTCTGCATTTCATTCGCTCAAAGATTATGCTTTCTCCCTGTCACTAAGGAAAATATTGACATTAAAGGCAGATTTCTTCCATGAAGTGCAAACTTCTCACACTTTCATAAGCTAAGATTTTTTTTTTTCTAAGACTAGATTTTTTCAAAGTAATGCAAAAATACTACAAATAACAAAAAACAAGGGTTTTTTTAAAATTGCATATTTCTGAACAATTTTTTGTTCTGAGAGTAATAATAAATACATATATTCTTATAAAGCCATATGACAAAAAATAATTGCTCTACGTGACCCAAAATCCCCCTTGCTCTTTTCAATGCAGTTCAGCAAAGAGATGTAGCCTCAAAGTGCCAGTCTCATCCTGTTGCTGCACAGATCTGGCCATCAGTGGATATCCAGTGTCTGAGTCCCAGGAGGCAGGAAACAGCTTTGCAATGCTGAATTTTGTACTATTATTTTTAGAGTTTCAGTGTACTGCAGACATTTGCTTATATTCTTCTTATATTTTCCCTGTGAATGAACTCTTTTAAAACTAAATATCCATTCTCTTTTAAAACTAAATATCCATTTTCTGAGGAAAGATTTTTAAAATATCTTGTTCTAGAAAAGGTCCGTGTAAACATTCACAAGCCACTGTGGACTCTGTCTTGTTCCAGTTGCAGTCCAGAAATATTGAAACCACTGGGTATTTTGCTAGAAATTTTTGTTCGTATGGTTTATGTTACCATAAGTCATTTTTATGCTGTACAAAATTCTGTAGGGCACAATGTTACACCCTTCCATCCTCTTCAGATGGATAGCCAAGATACCCCTCCTCGTTCTCCATTGGTTAAGCAGAGCCAATAGGATTCAGTCCATGTAGCTAAAGGACCATTCTCAGTATTTCAACTACTTCCATCATTCACATTCAAGAGTTAAGGCAGCTATTAGCTGGTCTGTGCTCTCTTATCTATCCCCAAAACCTGCCCTACAGACCTGTGGTTTGGCATATTTTGTGGACTTATTTGCTTTGTTTGCAAATCTGCTCCTTAGCAACTCTCTCATAAGAGCTCTGCTGCATTAATGTGTCCTTCAGGAACTGGGCCAGAGAGAACTCTCACCAATCTTCTATATACATATGTGAAGCTGATTAAACATTACCTCTGAGGGGTAAAGGTGCTTATTTATGAAGAAGGAATCAAAAGACAAGATGTTAATTGACCATATTTTACTTATACTTTTGTGCAAGGGGGGAAACAAAAGTATCTTACTTCCTTCATGCAGTATACACAGACCACTACTGCATACAGATTCCCAGTTCTCTCTATGGCCAGTACATAAAGAAAAGGCAAGAAGGAAGAAGCTGGAAGAAAGGTTTGGCTCCTCTTGTCAGCAGAGTTCTGCCTCTGCAAATGGAAATACTACCTTAGTCCCCTTCTCGATCAAGGAAAATATGACATAAGCTAGGCTTATCAAAAATATACAGATAAAATTGTTTTTATGAAAAACTGGATTCTCAAATACATATTTTCAAAAGTCTATCCAATAGTTAAAAGGAAAGACATGAAGTATTTTTCTAAGAGCTTTGAGAAAACTAAAAGAAAAATCAAACTGTGTTCAACCACATTATCAAAGTTTCTGACAAAGACTAAAAAAAATGAGTGAGGCAATTTTAGGTTCACTAAGATGCTTCTGAGATAGCACAGCTGTTTCTCTGTCCCACACTGAGTTTTTATTGCAAAGCCACAGTGTAATGTAGCAGATCTTCTAAATGGCATTAAAAATCCCCTTCTCCTCAAAATAAAAATATCGACAGCCTAGATAAGAACGAGCTAATTTTCTCTCTTTATCAATTAAGTTTCCAAGAATACATGACATAGGAATAAGTTTATTTTTGTCTGATGATGCTGAAATCCTCATTGTGTTTGTTTGCTGTATTACTTGTGATTGAATAGTTAAGCATACAGTCTTAGCAATAACAAAATCTTGTTTAAAATGTTTGCCCTACATGTATTTTTAAATTATTAAAACAAATAACTTAGGCCACAGAATGCATGGCAGGTGATCAATGAATGTGGAGGTTAAATGAAAGTCTCCTGAGCCTGGTGTGACAGACAGCTGAAGTACCTGTGCCATCATATATTTCATGTAAGAAAAAGATGAGGCATTTTGGATCATCACATCTGCAGTGAAACATTAATCTTGAAAAATATTTTTTGAGCTCAAGAACTACCTTTGCAGCTTATTAACTTCTATAGGTACTTTCCCCTCATCATTCCTAAAAAGGATATTAATTGATGTAGGTTGCTCCTTAAAGACACAAATACTTTGTGAAGAATATATAGATACATATTTTTATGAACAACCTCTTTGAACCATAACATCTGCTGGGGCTTTGAAGCATCCCAATACCATTATCATCTGTTGTGTTCAATCAGCCCCCCCATTATTTATCTCAGTCAGTGATTGTTTATTTTTTGTTCAGAGACTTTGTGCTAAAATGGATTAAATTTTAATATCAACAGTGTAAATGAGTAGCTGAGAACAATAAAAATTTCCTTTCTGTCATAACTCAAAAATATTTCCACAGGCATCCATTATTTTCAATTGTAAAAGGGTTTGGTATGTAGCTTTTCCAATTCTTCATGAAACTAGATAACATTTACTTATTCCAGATGTTGCCTGCTATTAAAAATCAGAAACAAAGCAACATTATGAGATTATTATTTTATTTCTGTAGCATCTTGCACTGGGTATTATTCTTGCCTCTCTTTGTTTCAAATAATGTAATTAGTTCTCTTATGTCAAATCATGATGTAAGCCAAAACTGTATAACTATAAAGTATTTTTATTATTGCTACTGTCATAATTTAATGTTAGTGCATGACCGAGAATCTGACTCAACACAAAGGCATATGCAAGAGGCAATAAGCTGCATGCAAACAGGAGAAAACCTATTAACACTGCAAAGGTTTTTGAGGTCTGCCTTCTTTAAATGACACAGTTGTTGAACACATTTTTTGGTGCTACAACACATCTAGTCTTTCTTTTTGCCATATGACCACTCCTCCAGGCAACCACCATGCCAGATCAGACAGGTTTCAGACCTGTCGAGCTTCACCCCAGTGGAAAAGTGAGATTGCACGTGATTTGGATACTGCTGAGCACATCCCTCCTGCCACAACTAGCTCAGCTCTCCCAGGTTGTTCAGATCATGGTACCCCATATTGTTATAAGTTTTCCAGAAGTGGTAACCAAGAAATACCATGAATGCATGTGCTTTATCTTCATTCTGGTGAAGAATTTTCAGAACCTCTTCAGGCACTTTTCCAATTTCCTATGGTTTTTCTCCCAATGAATTTTCCTTCGGTTGCAATTGTTATTTATTATATCCATTGCTCTGAAAAATAATTAGGATTAAAAAAATTCTTTAATAACTGTATATTGTAATTAAAAAATTCTACCCTTTACAAGGATGAAACACTTAAAGTGAACTTCCACAGGTAATGTTGGCTTTTGCTATTATTCTCAACCTAATGTAATCTAAAATAGCAGCAGTTCCTCGATCTTTTCTCTTTCTAATCTGCTCTTCTGCCCAATTGCTCTCCCCATTAAGGACATTTTTCTAATAGCAAGTCTAAATGTTTCCTCTCTTAGTTTCAGGCCATTGCTCCTTATTCTACCAGAAAGTATTTATATTCTGTGATCATTTCTCCCTTGAGTCTCAGTGTTTTCTAGGCTGTATAAATATCAGAAGCAACCACACTGCAGGGTATCACTGCATGTGCTGAGGTACACCAGTCCTCTAGATGGTTCATATCATGCAGGGTGTAACACATGCTCCAAGGCAAGCACTATAAGTGTTTCTATGCTTTTCAGGCTCTTGCTTTCACTGAGTCCTCATAAATGCTTGCACTTTGAGGAGTAGGATTCTTTTTCTACTTGGCAAAAAAACCTCCAAACCAAATGATTAATTCCCTTTCAAAGTTGCACAAAGAAAAAACCAAAGAAAACAACCAAAAAAAGTCCCCAAATCTCAGCATTTCTCTATTAGTCTGGTTTGGCAAGACAAAAAATAGCATCATTGTTTGACCTCCAAAGCCACACAGGCTTTTAAGTGCAGCTCTATACACTTTATGATGACATTTAGTTACACTAAACACAGACTATTTTTTTCTTAAGACTCCTGGCTTCACTATGTCAGGCAAATCATTAGACTCTCCACACCTCTTCTTTCCGTGCTAACGTTCACCTCTGACACACTAGTTCTACTCTCCCAGGTTATGTGGATGGAATTCTCTTCTCCATCCTGCCCCTAAATTAATTGCTAAATCTCAGGCATCCTTTCTGTCCTCAGTCTGAATCCCCTACTCTCTCAGTCAAAGTCTATCCCAAGGCCTTCCAGTTTAATCTTTCAGATCCTTACCCCACTTCATTTTCTCCTTATCATCCTAGTCTAGACCCTTGTTCTTTCTCCCTCCTATTCCACCTAGGCATTTTTCTCCTTTGTACGTGGGAAGCCTTGAAAGGGCAAGAAGGGATGTGCCTGATCACATTTTTGGTACCACAGGAGCCAGGAAGAACATTTGTAAAAAGCTAGAGCACACTCACTGTAAAGATGCCTTTCCATTAAGGCAGCAGCCAGCCTAACAACTGCGCAAAGAGCATATGAAGACAAACATTTTCTAAAGACTTATGATGGGGCCAAATCTGGGCAGTTAATGTGCAATGATGACAGAAGACACAACCCTGAAAGAAAATGCTGCAGTACCACATCAGGCTTCAAATCACTTTTCCTAGCCATGTCCATAAAGATATCACAGTGAAAGAATTCTATGCACAGTTAATATAGGCAAAGTGATGTGCTTTCCCTAATCTCATTTTTAGAAGCAACAGAAATGTTTTTGCAGTGAGCAAGCAAATAAATCCCACCTTCTCCAAATTCTCCATGGTGCATGTCTTTGATTAAAAGTTTAGTGAAATTGTAGACAACTGATAGTAGAATCTTTATAACACAGGGGCAGGCCATCCTTCACTAGAGGCTAACTTAAAAATCCTATAATATTCTCATTTTTTTTAGAGCCTAATTCTTCTTATATTACTATTCTGTATTTTATACAATTATAGAATAAATATATTTTTACTTATATAATTCTATTCTATATCATTATATGGATTATTTTAGATGGTATTTAGAAAAAATTAACACTAAAGTCCAAGAGACTTATTTGATATGTACGTACTTGGAGATGAGTGGAAAATCTGATTTGGGCTGTCCTCCATTTCAGTATTATGATCTTGCATGGAGAATTCCAGCTGTAGGTATGGTATTTTTAAATAGGTGGTGCTGCTATCTAGGTTTCCTATCACACTTATTCACACAGAAAGAAAACAGCAGCAATGATAATACGTAAAGTTAAATATTTTAGTATGCTGTCTTCTGAAACAGATTTTTTAAAAAAGTATTTGCCAACTAACTTTCCCCTAGGTCATGTCACTTAATTGTTAATCACTTTATGCTTGAAGTTACACTCACTTGTACTGAATCAGGCAATTGCTCAATGTGCCTGCAAAGCAGTCCATCATATGTATTTTTATCCCATCCTCTCTTACCTCCTCTGTGATCTTTGTATTTCGGAAGATGAGTAGGTTTTCTTTTGCAGTTAGAAGTCTGATCTGAGGGGCACTGGACGTGTTTGGACAACCACAACCATTAATTTTGTGTTTAATCTGTAACGGAACATACTTCACCCGGAGATAATTTTTTTTCCAATTCACTTCCTTTCCCTGGAAGCCACTGGGTGCTACATGGGTGGATTAAAAGCTTTGTCTTTCACCTTGGGAAGCTGACTGGAGCACTGATCTGATACTCAGCTGAGTGACATCCCAGTTACTTAGAAACTACCCTAATCCTTAATTTTCTGGCCTAGCACAAAGCATGGATTCTATACAAGCACCTGTGTGCATCTACCATGCACCAATTTATCATGTAGGAGAAAAAGAGGAAAAGGGAGGATATAAAATCCACTGTACCAGATCACTTATGCACTCTCATCACCTAACGTTCTGCAGCATGCAATGGGCAGATGAGCTGTATAAACCTCAACATATATATATGACTGCACCCTGATCAGTATGTAAAGTATGTATGTATGTATGTGCCTTGTTCTTTCCAGCTCTTGCACTTCCTTCAGCATTGTACAGAAAGGATATTTAGTTCCCATTTTTCTTATTCTGGAAGCAAATCCCTCCTTCTTCAGCTTCAGTTTCCAGGAGACTGCTCAGGCACCAGACTGCTGAACCACCAACCTGAACACAGAGGGAAAAGTCCTTGTTCCTAGCAGAGCCTGATTTCATTTATAGAAGTGCTGCTCTCCCTGACTTATTTGGGGAAGCTCTACTTCCTTCATGATTTTATTATCTTTGGCAAGAAAAACCCTTTCACAGCAGATGTTTATGGATTTGTGCTAATGACCCCCTTGTCAGCTTTCTGCAGCCTTGGAAATTGTCAGCAAGGAACCATTGAAGTCCTGGCCAAAAATCAGACGATTGGATAGCAAACATTTAGATATAGAATAAGATTGTTACAGGCAAAAAAATAAAAAAGAATATCCAGAATCAGGAGTTTGAAGATACCCAGCAGCAAACACCTGCCCAGCCTGACCATCAGCAGCATAGACCAGGAAGCACCTGTGCTGGAGAAGCTGACAGAAAGCAGAGTCCTGGGAATTGAGACACTAATCAACACCATTAAACAGGTATCCACCTGTGCCTTCTAAGACTTGTATACTTTTCAGAATAGGTTCAACAAATTGATGAAGATAGAGGATCACAAGACCAGTCCTTTCCAAGCTGTTCCAATGAGCAGGTGGAAATTTGGATTCAACAGACATTTGAACTCAATCAGCCTTAACTAACACCTTGGCTAGAAACTAAATATTGAGGTTTGTGGAAGACATGGAAGATTTGGCTAAAGAACAGGGAGTAGTCAACAGGATTGAGTCTAGCCACTGGAGAATATTGCCTCTTTAAACAAAGCTAATATTTTTTTGTACTGAATCCATGTTTCAGTTTAGTTCTCTATCTCCTCCTGAATGTAGACATTATAAAATATGCAAATAATTAGGGATAATGGTACAGTCTTTGGGTGAGGGAATATTGTTTTGTCCCTAAGGTTATAATTAACTAACTCCTATGAAGAATACATAGGAGTATCATAAACTGTTAACCTGTCTTTGTCTTCCCTAATTAAAAATTAATCTTTGACCCCTTGCTAAAATCAAGGTTCAAGTGTTGCAGCATTGTTATTATGTAATGATCTAAGCTGTTGCCATCCAATAGTTCATTAAAATAAATTAAAAAACCCCATGAATTTCACCACTTTCTCCTCCCTAAGCAAAAGAAGAAGGGGCTCTGAATTGTTCACTGCAAAAACAATTGTGGCAGTTTGGGTTGTTGTCACCCCTACACTTTCCTCAGCTACCTCTCGCCGTGAGTCCTTTACAGACATTATAAATGTTCCCATAAAACACACTGCAAAATACCCCAAAAAATGTGCATACTGTTTTTATATATATAATACCAGATAAGAAAAAAGCTGGTCCAACCGTCACCTTGCGCACAGTTCACTTTCCTAAAAACAGACGTCTTTTTTTAAAGATGTCCAAGACCTCTACAAGGGCCCAGCAAACATAATACAGGGCTAGAAGAGGTCTACACATTTCTGAAGTGGTGGCCTAAGAGAGATACGTGAGGGCATCTCAGATGACACTATATTCATATATATGGGAAACAGAATCAAGCCTCTCGTGTCCTAGTAAATGCCACTTCTGGTCATCTTGGCCACAAGGATGAATTAACGCAAACATGTTCACTACATCTTGGGTTGGCAACAGCCAGCTCGGACTTTTCATTTGCTTTTTTTAGGTGTGATCATTAAAAAAAAAAAAAAAAAAAGTACTTCAGCATGTTACTTAACATTTCTTGAAGCTAGTTTCTTCTTAGTTTAGACATACTTCTGTGTGTAAGGGAATGGACACACTACTGTATAAGGCTCTTATTCAAGAGAGGACCAGAGAAACTAGACAAAGTAGCCTCCTAATTATGCATATCTTAGCTTTATCATTCAGCTTTGCCCCTTATAAACTACAGGTCTTGTCATTCACTTACATCCTAATTATTGATGGAATTTCTTTTAACTCTTTGGTTTGCAAAGCTGACATGTTGGTTTTCTTCACAGAGGTATTTCAAGATGGGTAGCTGTTGAGGAAAAAGGCACTGTAAATAAGCCTATTTTGAAAAATATGAAACAGACTGTCCCTAACATAATTCAGAAAAAATATACAAACCTCACCTTTAGTAAGCTTTTGCAAGATTTCCCCCAATCTAGCATTCTCAATGTAAGAAACCAAAAGGAACTAATATTTTTCTTTAGTAATGAAGTAGTCTTTATCTTCATTTCCCTGAGATAAAGGCATTTTTGCAAGCCTTTAGGAACATCACAGAAATTTTCTTTTTTTTTTTTAAATGTTTAGTGACCTGTGACAGCTGGACATGGAATTCTCTGTTTTTCCCTAAGTAAATTCCTATTGCAGAAGAAACATTTTGACAGCAAAAATCCCCACACTAGATAAAAATTATTATCTATGAACATATAAACTTGCAAAAATAAAACTGTCAAATTATTAATCAACTCACACAACAGTCAGTCACTGAATATGGTTTTCTTTAATTCCTAATGGATTTTTAAGACAAAATCTGTTCCAGCCTATAAGTAGTTGTTCTTAAAGCAATCTGCATAAATTACTTGTAAGGTAGCTAGAGAAAGAATAGGACTTTTTTGCAATGCCACATTATTTCCAACAAACAACCTCAGTTTGTACCAGAAAAAAACTGCAATAATACACAAAAGTAGTATTTTAACTGCATAGGTTAGATTACTTTAACAAAATGTCAAGTTCATGCCCATTCCACTTATCGCTTTGCATAGGTTTGTATTGCCATGGGAAAGCATTAGAGAAATGAATAGTTCTTGAGAAATGTAGAGACCAGACACCAGAATACAATAAAAAAAATAGAATTTAATAGAGGATGATAGGTGTTCTGTTCAAATTCTAAAGAGAGTTCCCATAAGGACTGCATGAGCTACTGAAATATTATCCACATTTTACAGGAGGTTCAGCCGCATATGTGATCAGCAAGGACATGCATGTGCCTAGAGCTCTTCACACATGTTGGTCTTTTACTAATTCAGGGCAGGATTGTAAAGGCCCATATTGTAGATGTCTTCTGCTCATCTAGTTGAGCATAGAGTCAAGACCACACAGGTGCTAAATGTCAGACATTGCACCCAATCGGTACTTTTCATGACCAAAGGAGTCAAGAGACTGAGCTGAGATACAGCTGTTTATGCTCTGTACTACTAGATTTAAGCAAAATGAGTCCTATGCTGTTGTGCATCTTCCATGTGTTACTTTCTGGTGAAGGAGGCAAGTAATGGCAACAACTCTCTTCATTGTCCTGCTCCTCACTGCTGGGCTCTCCTCCATTACTTTTCTTTGGTTTGTGTGAAGGAGTCATTGCCCTCAGCAACATTACCAGCAGACCCAGGGGAAAAGACCTTGAAAGCTGAATAACTGAAATGGATCTTGATTCCATGCAGAGTTACCTAAATAAAGCTGTAATTCTTAGTTATGCTAAACACCAATGGGTCTGTGTGCCTCCAGAAGAATGCTGAAATATTCAGCTGTGGAAACGTACGACATCCTTCTGGTCTGTGGAATGAGGAAGAAATAGTTTTGTGACCTGCTTATAACATTTAATGCTCTAATTACATCATCTTTCTTCCAAGAAATAGACAGCCACATCTCATACTACCAGTTTTACCTAAAGAAAGATATCAGAACCATCATTTTAATGTTTGTATCTCATTAAAAAATCTGTTTTCTTTTTTTTTTTCCAAGTTACACTGAAGATTGTTAGACTGTAGCATCTTGCCAGCCTCTGAACCTTCCTCAGCAGTTCTTATTTTCCCCATTGACTTTAGTGGGAGTTTTGGACTTTTCTAAATTAACTGTAAACATTCAGCTAAAATAGCTAGACTGTGTGTGGCTCAAATGAAGCCATCTGCTCAATGTGCAGCTGTACGTTAAAAATGAAAATAAAACCACCATCAACAAAACCAGAGTGTTTTAGGAAGTATTAAGAGATGGGATAGAAGACACTTTATAGAAGACATTTATCATATGGTCCTATAAATCAATAGTTACCCTTCAGTTTTGATCCTGCTTACTGTCTGTCAGCACTTCTCACAAAACAGGGCAGAAATACAATAAACTGAAAGGACTTACAGGCAAGTGATCAGAGGCCAGGAAATAATTCCACATGGGGAGAGATTAGGTCTGTTTATGAGGCAGACGAATAAGAGGTGACATGATATAATTATCTTAATATTATTATAATCCTAGCATCCTAGTGTAAATTCTAGCAGTCAGTTACTCCTTATCGTTAATTTGCACTACAAAATTGAGGAGACACTCTATGAAATAAAAATAAGACAGTTAAGATTACTGGCAATGTTTCTATGTTGTATAGATATTCTTTGGATCTCCAGGTCAAAAAGTACTGTTGCAGAAAATGCTTTGTAAAATCAAAGGGGATGTAGAAATACATATACATTAACGCTTCCTACTAATCTGTTACAATGAAAGTTGGTAAGGGACCAACGAACCCTCACTTTCTGAGGACCCAAATCCCTTGTGCCTGCTCACCAGTGGGGTGCCATATCCAAAGAACTTAATTCCTTGAGATTTTAATTCCTCATTTTAAAAAGAAATCTGGCCTAAAAGAGCAATTGGTGCAATATGATTATAATAATAACCAGTGCATGTGGGCTCTGAGGACAATTGTCTGGCAGCTTTTAAACTGAGTAAGTTCCTCTTTACTCTGCAGTGAATATACATCAGTGAGGTTGGGCATTCTGCCAGATCTAAGCATACTTTGAAAATTGCTGAGCATCTAGTGGAAAGGTCCTTGCCCATCGCAAAGGGGTTGAAGGTAGGTGATTTTCTGTGTCCCTTCCAACCCAAACCATTCTATCATCCTATCATTCTATGAACTTGATCAGACATCCCTAAACTTAACTCTAAACAACTTGGAATAAGCTTTCCTGCAGTCAGAAAAAATTCTACCCGCATTATCAAAGTAAGATGCATTCTATCTGATGGGAGTAATTTCTAAAGCAATGTTTGCACTTCCCATCACTCAACTTCTATCCATCAGAGCAGCTGTACCACAGAAACCATTTTAGCTTCAGTTAAGCCAGCTGAAGAAGGTGATGACCGCTATCAAGTGGCCTTGTCCTTGTGCTAATTTATTTGGTGGGTACCTCAGGATATTTCCATATTGCTAATGTACAGGTCATATTCATGTGAAAAAAGCCTATAGTCAACTGGACTACATATATATTTCCATGTGCACAGAAGCATGTCCCATGAATAAAGGCTGCAAACAGGAATTATGGTTGGTGTATATGCTTTAGCACATCTTGCTTAATTTGCCTTCTGATGTTTGTCTCAGGTAACTAAAATTCAGCCATGACATGATGATATGAGAAGTGACTCCCAGGACATTTTTTCCTCTTTTCCCCCTTGACTGATGTTTTTAGTATGCATTTTTCTTCTGAATCTTACTTTAGGAATTAAATAAAGGTATCACATAGAGAAATATACCCACTATGTTATAGGATGTTTTATTTCCAAATTTTGCTGCTCCATCATAAAGTGTTCTAAGAGGATTTTTTTATTTATTAATTTCTGCATTGCTGAAAATACAGTAATCTCACTTTTACCAATCCTGTGCAAACAGACTTGCTTCATCAGGAGTTAAAATCTGTCCATATGCCTCTTGCCTTGTACCCAAAGTCTGGCTGAGTAGCGAAATGCACAAGAAAAAAACCAATATATTGAAATATCTGTTTCACAGCCATGAACATCTGTCTCCTCTTCAAAAGTAACATAGTGTAATCTGGATATATATTCCCAGAGTGGGACTTTGGTAATTCAGATTAGAAGCAATTCTTGATGTTTTAAGGAGCCTTTTTATTACAAAAACAATTACACAACCCACCAGCACAGTACACAGAAAGGGAAAAGTAGAAGTTTATTTAGCAAGAAGGCTCCTGACAGATGCCAGCACAACTGGGGCAGCTAAATTGGCTTTTATCAATAACTCTTTCATCCAGCTTGTAAAAAAGCCTTCTGGGTCTGAGCCCTCAGTTATGCCCTAAGCATATTCAGGCATATGACCACCCCAACATTTCATGTGTGGCTTAAGCATACTAGTTCATCCACTTTTTCCCCAAAGCTTTTTTATCTTTCATAACTGCTCTTCGTTATTGCTTTATCTCCTGTGTAGCGAGTACTGAGATTAGAAAATATTTTTAATTCCAATCCTGTATTCTGTGAAGTTCAGTCACTTTTGAGCAATGTATTTTTGTATTTTGAGCAATGACATCTTTGCTTTCCTTGGGCTGAGTTGTTCGGCACGAGCATATATGTATCTCCAGGTTTTAATACAAGAACTCAAAGTTTAATGGTTTTGCATGTGGACAGGATTTCCTTGAGTTTCCTGACTTGCAGTAAAGTCTCTAACTTCCCTCCTACTTCCTTTCGTCCCTTTCTCCATACCCAAGAGTGACGAAATCCGTACCTTGATTTTCAGTCAAGTTTAATTAAAATTGGTGCATTACCTTTGGGTGGTTTATTTTGAGGTCATTGTCTGGTAAGCTTCATAACCTGGAACAATGCTTTGCTCTGAACTCTTATTTTTTAAACTCCACTGATCCTATTTCTAAGTAAATTTAAGCCATAATATTTAATTAAGGAATAATGTAAATATAGGTCAGGCTGCATTTTTACAAAACTGTAATGTGTAAAAAGCATTCATCCTATAGACATCACCTTTAAAAGAAGTCAAATTTGCACGAGCAATTCAAAATAAGAAATTTAAGATATCCATTTATTCCCATAGTAAGGTACACTCTCTGTTTCAGCACTGGTGTAGTCTTTGTGAGCAGCCTTTTGATTTAACATCATTACTCATTAAATTAATATTAAAAAATACATAAAATACAGCTGTTTGACTTGGGTTTGCATAAATTGTCTTTTTTAATTTGCCTAAATTTAATAATTATAAATATTTGGAAGTCAGGAAAGTAATAATTTATTACATAGAAGGCCAAAGCTTATTCAGTTACAATTGCAAATAGCCTATTAGTCTTTAGTGCAGCTGTGGAGTTGCAGCTGAGAAAAGTTTTGAACTGTACATAATTTTCTACAAGATAATTTTCCTACTTAAAACATCAAATTGTTTACTGAACCTTTTAAAAAAATTTGTACTGAATCAAAGTTCCTTTGAATCTCTATTCATCCATAAACTAACCTCTTATTTTGTACTGAAACTGGCCAGCTGTGCTTTCAGTCATACCAGATCAGGTGTGGCTGCTCTCCTAGACAACCAGACATCTCAGTTAGTATAGCTTGTTTCCTCACCACAGGTAAAAACATTGAATATTATGATTCTACTATTTTATATGTTTAATTTTAAATTTAAGTGGGATAAATTCACTTCTGTTCTTAAGAATTTGCAACCATGATCTTCTAACATCTCGTTTTTCTTCTGTTTGACACATTTTTTCAGGATGCTGAAAGGAGCAGGAGAAAAAGTAGTCCGCCAATAACCCCCCAAAGGTAGCTCTCCCCAAGATTAATGGTCTCACTGAAATCTGTGAATACAATAAATAGTATTTTTCCAATCTCAATGATGCAAAGAAAGCTTATGCTTCCAGCAGGCCGCAAAGCTGAGTCAGACAGAGAACACAGGACACACAGGACACACTCATTGGAGCTTTTTGTCCTTCTTCTCTGTCATACAGGATGAAGGGATGGAGTGGGCTGACCTGCTTCTCCCTGCACTTAATGGGTGGGCTCCTGTGGTCTTTGCCAGCTGAGGTAACCGGCTGGCTGGTTCGACGGGAAAAGTGGGAGGAAGTGAAGGAAGACAGTTTGGCTGCCATCAGTAACATGGAAGTGGACACAGCAAAAAAAAAAAAAGAGTGAGACAGGGCTGCATGGGTCAGAGAAGATATTGAAACAGTCTAGAGTAGGTAAAGGGGAGCAAATAACAGTCCTAAAAATTAAAAGAGCCTGATTAAGAAAGAAGGAAAATAGTAGTTGAAGTAAATTTGTATTTATATTTTCAGTAATGTACAGATGTAATGTGACTCAAACAGAAGCAGAAAAGTCTGGCCATGGGTAAATATAGACAAGTAGATCTGGTCTAAAAATGAAGTAAATAATTACAGTTCAAAACCAAGCACATAGAAAATGCAATACCAGAATAAGCACAATGCTTTTGGCTGTTTTCTCTGAGCAGCACTGCTGTTTTATTGAGAGTCAGGATAACTTCAAAAATGGAAGCTCCTTCCTCTACATCACAATTATAAGATGCTCACAAAGGCAGAATGGAGTTAACTATGCAAAGCCTTGCAAGTTGAAGGCAATGTTTTGTTCTATGGGGCCTGAATTTGGAAAGAGCAACTTGATTTCAAGTCAGCTGAAATTTTAAAATACGCTAAAAGATTAGATCCATTGCCCTGAAATGAAAAATAATAACAAAAAAAATTATTAAAACATTCATTTTTCAGGATCTCTGAAAGCTTATCATATGAAAGTGTGTAAATAAAAGCTGCATATATTGTTTCAGTTAGAATAAACTAAATATTTGGAGTGACATTTCAGTTCTTTTTAGCTCTTCTTTGCTTATGCAAAATGGTCAGCTATCTGAAAGGCAAAAAGAATTGCCACTGAAGGAAAATACCACAGCTGATACCTGAGACCTCTGCACTGTCAAGTCAAATAATAGCCAAATCCAAAAAATAAAATGAAACAAATATGATTTTTTGTGGTAAGTTTAAGAACAATTGAAGGCAACTAGGGTTGAATAGCACAGAGAATATTGCAAAACAAAAGACATTGAATCCTTTGAAGGGAATGAAAATAAGATGGGAAAAAGAGGACTAGGATCAACATGGATCAATGAGAACCAAATCATGATAATTCCTAAAACTATAGATGAAGAGTATTAGACAAATAAAATCTGTATTGATCAGTACAGTGTCAGAACAATTGGTAAAGAAGTCACACTAAATAAAAAGAGGCTGTGGTTGAAGATAGAGAGATGAAAAGTCTTTTTTTAGAAAATGTAAGACTGTGATCCTTTTGGTGAATACAAATCTCAATGTTCCAGAGCTACTGAAAGTCCCGAGTGACAGAGGCACCTATGACCAAATATTAAATCTTTCCATATTATTGATGCCACCACCACCTCTATCCCACCTCAACCCTTCCCCCTCCTCTCCCCCTCAAACAAATTAAAAAAACCCCATCCCTGGCTGGTTTTGCACTTGCACTGGAAATGGCTATTTTATGGTAGCATAGCAAACTTGTTTAAGACAGAGAAAACAGCCATACAGGCATAAGGCATCTTATAAGGTCCTATGAATAGGTATCTATATTACATGCAAATCTATCCATGTGTATTTTTCTAAATACTAAAAGTTGACTGATGACTCTTAGTACAGTATCTGCATCATTATCTCTAACAGGTTAGGCCCACTCCCATTTTAGGACTGCTGTGAAGGCTAACAGTGGGACTCAGTCGTTAGTCATTAGAGCTGTGCCTCTAACCTCCACACATCCATCTCGCTTTGCAGGCCTCCCCACCTATCTTATCCCAGCAGCCACACACATGAGAGAGGGAAAGGTCCCTTGACAGCTAAATTGTCCCTCTTGCACATGCATGGGATTAGCCTCTCTGCCAATTTAGCTATTATCTGTCTAATCCTCCTTTTTGAATAATCTCCTTCATGCCATGTATCTAAGTCCTATCTGAGCCACCTAATCAGGCTAAAGCCATAACTAGTTCACTGAGAAGATCAAGTTGGAAGCTCTGCAACTGGGAATGAATCTTGGTCTAAAGAGTAACCAGCTTCTCCTTGTTTAGTGTGAATAGAACCAAGAAAGTGAGATGTTCTTATATAAAGGCAGGTTTCAATATTGTGTCAGAGCTTTGGGGGGGATGTGAGTGGCAGACAAGAATTAGGGAGAACATGGAATAGGCAGGAATCAGAGACATCTATGGGGAAGTTGAGGAGTAGAAGCCAGAAAAGCAGGAGAAAGGCAAGAGATGGGCTTAGACAATTAACATTTACATTAGCATTAGAGCTGTGGTATAAAATCCGCAATAAGATCAGTGACTAGATGGAAAAATCCACCTTTTGCCTACCTTTTGTGTGGTTTAGCTTTATAGTGTTAGAGTATTAGAGTGCATTCAGTGCTGAAAGCAGGCAGTATTTATGGGTGGTCACCTTCCTTGAGGTCCTGATGGGTGCTGCTCTTAGCATTTTTGATCAAAACAGACACACCTGAATGTATGTTTAGAGGCCTTTCCCTAGCCTCTAAAACAAAATATGAAACCATATGCTTTACTTCAGTTCAAGTGCTGGAAAAGTCCAGTGAGTTTGTGAGACACCTCTATTCCAGCAGACCTGCCTTCCCGTGAGAACTTTGCAGTACAATAGTTTGCCCCCTCCCCAATCAAGAGAGTAAATCAGTAAAATTTCCTCATATCACTGGACATCTGTGGGACCCCTTACGCTTCCAAGCACAGAAGTTATTTCTGAGAACAGAGCACAGCCCTTTGCACTCCTTTGACCACATTATGACAACTAAGGTCCAGCAGTGTACATGAACCAGCTAGATTTTTGTTACATAAAATAAAGACTGCCATACTTTTTATTGGACTAGGATATCAGATTCCTAAGAGAAGTTATAATAGAATTGAGTTACAATGTCAGTGTGATAAAAAGTATCACATCATTGCTCTGTCCTTTTTACCTTATTCATTCACAGATTGAAGTTTCCTGGATTTCTGTCAAAAGAATTAGTCTTTTAAGAATAGAAAAGACCAATGTCATCTTTATACAGTTTGGGAATTCATCTTGAGTAGCCCAGAGATTAACAATATCAGCGATAATTGAGTCAAAGGCGTCTATGGAGTACACTAACAACAAAATAGACCATGGAACAAAAGACTGGTAATTCAACAGTGCACAACTGCTGAATAATCATTTTAACCTTACCAAGGGTCAGGATGGCAAACAAAATAAATAAAAAACGAATGAGTTTAAAGAAGGGAGAAGGGAAAAACAACAATGTACTCAGAGGGAACTAGGCAGTTTTGAAGAAAAATGTGTGCAGAACAGAAACTGTACAGCTGTTAACAGAAAGGAAAAATCAATTTTACACCATATAAAGGGATACATTTACATCATTATGATTATGTTGGGAAAGGATTAGAATTTCACTTTCCTCAAAGCATTCTTGCAATGTGTCATACGATTCTTCCTTATCTGATGATCATGATGATGCAAAAAGAATAGCACCTCTCAAGCATCACTTTATTCAGTAACAGATCACCTTGTGTCCCTGAGCTCCCTAACTGCCAGATCTCATGTCTTTGTTTTCCATAGGTAAATTTAATTAAACCAGCAGAAGTGGAGTTATAATGGTTCACAAACACTGGTAGTAACTAAAGGGGAGAAAAAGGTGGGGGAGGAGGGTAGAAAATGTGCACGTATTCAGGAGCTCAATAGCATTAGATAGGCAGATTGATCCTAAAATTGGCATAGCCAAGCGATACAGAAGAAAGCACAAGTCTGACAGCTGAATTCAGATGTTGGTGGCATAGGAAAACACAAGTCATCATTGTAAAAAAACCAGGTATTTCAGAAATGGGGCAGTTAAACAATTATTTGCTCTTTCTTTAAATACAGTTTTAAAATGGATCATTCTGATTTGAGTACAAAATATGCTTGCACATATGCAAGAACAGGGTTGACTAATGCCCATAGGTAAATTCATTCCATATGTCCAGACTAGAATATTTTCATTTCATCCAGTTTCAGCCCTTTTTTATTTCCCAACTACTCCATCCAGAAGGGAAGAGCAGCAATGTGAATCATGCAAACTAATCCAGACCCAGGGAGACTCAGAGGTGGCAAGTGTGAGCCCCTCCCCACATCCTGCTCCCCACTTCTCAGGTGTGTAAGTGACCACTATTTTAAATTGTATTTGGCACCATATAAAAGCAACTGTATCTACAGGCTCAGTTACAGTTCATTCTGCATGGGAAGAAGGTCTACATGAGAGGAAAGCCTTGCTCTCCACCAACAGCATTTCCTGAGTAGTTTAAAATACTATCAGAAAGTCAGAAATCGGCTTGGAGGCAGTTAACTGCAATGAGCTGTGTATTGGAAAAAATGCCTCCACCTCCTGCCCAAGCATGTCAACTAATGAGGAATGATATTCTTTACCATTTGCTTTGCTACCTCAGATATTCTTTACTACCATTTCCCCCCAGGACAGATGTAAGCCTTCCTCATTTCCTTCTTACCCTACCTGTGCAGACACTGGGAGCTGCAGAAGCTCAGAACAGTGAGAAACAGGTTCTGGCTGTATTTGTACTCTGGCTGAATGAATGAGGAGAGAGCATTTCCAAGAGCTGCTGATGGCCTAAGAAAACTGCTGTGTTGTGCTCATGCAGAAGGTAACAAGACTCTGTTTCAACTACAGCTTTGTGGCAAATCTGCCTCCTCCTCAGCATCTTCCCCACCCCAACTCAGGAAAGCTTGTTTGAATAAAAGCTCTTTTATTTAAACAAGTTTTTAAATAGAAAAATATCCTTGAGGAAGTTAGAGAGAACAAAATCAACTATGTTACACTCAATTCTCTGCCTACAGCAGCCTTGTAGGTGTATTCTTCATTCAAACCAGTCGCTAACTGAGAAGCAGAAAGGTCTGCCAAATTTCCCCACAACCCTATGACATTTTTTCCATCATCCTGGAGGCGTGGCTGTCTGCTTCACAATCTTCCCTTCAGCCTTTTGGTCTCTCAAAGATACCAGCTGAACAGATGTGCAGTGACTGTTGGACTCCACTGGTCTGTCTATCCACAGTCTCTCCCTGAATCTGTTCAGTAGCATTTCAAGAATTTTCCTCAGCAAGTCCACCCAGCTTCTTCAAAGACAATAAAGCCAAATTACAACAAATCCATCAAATACACACTCTTCCACTGTTACAGCAACAATTGAGCCTCTAGAAGGGCTGAAAGGCCAATTTTATGAGATCAAAACACAGGCAATGCGTCCTGAAGTGCTGGTGATAGTCCTAGATAAGAGTTTTGTTGAGGTGAGATGCATTTTATATATCCAGAATGAGCCCATGTAATTTGTTATGGTACTACTGTAACTTGCAATAGGCCAACATTTATAGCAGTCAGTGGAGCAATTATAGCTTTAAAGTTTGACACTGAGGCAAAAGCAGGGCTGATAATTAAAAATGAGTGATTTTCAGAGTGTGAAATACTGAAGAAAAGTAATAAGTTGTAAGTAAGGTTTGTCTTAAGGCACATAAGAAAAATCAAGCAGTTAATTAAAAGCCTGCAGTCTGCACACAATGTATATGCACTACATATTACTTCTGTCTTGTATTCTTTGAAGGCATTGTATAAAAGAGAGTTTTTACTAAATGTGGACTAGCCCAGATAGCTCTCTATCACTTTATATCTCCCTCCCTCCTTTCCTTCCTCCCTCCCTTCCTTCCTTCCTTCCTCCCTTCCTTCCTTTTCCTATGAATCCTTCTTGTCTTCTGCTTACTTAGTTCTGTGCTGTGGTAAGGCTGCCTACTTTGCTTTATGTCACTTATCACCTCCAGCTTTTGCTGCAACTTAAAACAATCTTTTCTGATCATTTTGTTAGCAGTGCTTTAAAAATCTCTGAATCCTTCTGAAAGAAAAAGATACCCTCCCAGTTCCTACATATTAACCACAAAATAACTCATGAAGGACTACATAAGGTGGATACATCACTCCAACAGAAATACAAACTTCAGAGTTGGGCACAAGCTAGTGGGAGTTTGGTCTCAGAACAGAGGATCAGCTATCAAGACTGTGCCCTACTTATACATGTACACAGAAAAAAAATGTAGACAAACTTACCCTGTTCAGCCAAAGGTAAGAATATAAAGGAGTACATTAACTGATGTATAAACAAATAAAACCAGCAATGTGATGGGTGTTGGTGATTTCTCTGAATGTTTTCACTTATGCTACAACTAGTTATGCAGTAATACATCCTGTGAACAGAACAGTACAATTTGCCAGAGTACAAAATAGCATGGAAAGAAGCCAGTTATAAGAATAATGATAGCAGAAGTCAAATACAAGCTGAGAAAAGCTTACCTCATGTTAATGAACTGGCATATAGATGAGTTAAAAACAAACCACAAAAAATCCATATCAAAATCCCTGGCAGAGCTTCAGCTCTACTGTAATGCTCTAATCATGAAAACTATAGCACATCAATTTTAAGTGCTCAGGAGAACAGCCAAATCTCTGTCTTGCAATGGAGAAACAAGGGCTTTTTTCTGTTTTCCGATATGCTGTTAAGATCTTGCTTTTGCTGGGTGTTTTTTTCAGCAATCAGGTATGGTATGGCTCAGTGATCCCAACCCAGTGGGCAAGTTCTAACCTTTGTAGACCATGAATGGCATCTCAACACAGATTCCAAAGCTGTGGCATGATTTCAGCAGCTGAAATCTGCTTTCTGAAAACTTTTACCCAAAGTTTTCCTTTGACTCTGTGACTTACGACAACTAAAATAAGGTAATTCATTTGACGCATTTGAGTGAAACTTTACATTTTAAGTCTCCAAAAAAATCAATGCTAAGAAATCTGTATCAATATCTCAAGCCTCTGAAGACTTAACCCCAGGAGCTGTCAAGAGGCTTGACTGGCAGGCACCTCCTCAGAAACTGTAGAACAATGCTTAATGCTCTGGCAGGCAAAATCCCATTGCTATCACAAAACCAGAAGCTTGAAAGGCAGATGACTGAGAGGTATTGGCATAACAATCTTTCAATTCCATATTATTTTAGTGTAGTGTTGCTAGGTTCTGGGATTTGTTTTTATTTGAATAGTCATTGTAACAACTTGAAGTAGACTTTAAATCTTGAAGGATTTTTCTCTAAAAAATGAGCAACGTCTCTGTATTTTACACAACAGTTTCCTCAAAAGGAGATGGCACTTGAAGGGGAAACAGAAAAGCGTTGTCTCACTGGACTACAGGCAGAGCCAAATGATTTCTAGGCATTTTTTGCAGTGCATTATTCTCTCAAAAGAATATATATGGTGGAGAACACGGCAGAGGAACATGGTAGAATGCTTAGCCCATTTAAAATGCAGCTAACTGACCTTCTTAGAATAAATATTTAAACGTTTTAACAATGGTAATGAGAAATATAAACCAAATGTTGAATTGGTTGTAATTCCCAAGTCAAATCTGCCAAATTGTATGCATTTCAGGTTTTGAGAGTATTTTCTCTAAGTTACAGTTCTGAATCCAACACCCTGTATTCAAGGTAGTGAATTGGTAAATTAAACTGTCTATTGACAATTTTTTAGGCAAAAATGGAAGATAAATTGATTTTCTTGGATGCTGGTATTCTGTAAGACTGAACATCCCCAGAGATTTCAAATGGAGCCTGTTGTCTTACTAATTTGCACACCATGCTATTTTTTTTTCCTTGATTGAAACCTTAGTAAGGAACTGCTCAAACCTTGGGAGTTGCTAGGCATAACTGAAGGCCAGCATGTGCCAAATATGCCACAGCACGGAGTCTTTAGTTGTTATCCAGCATACTGTGTGTAAGCAATTGGCAAGCCTCTTCTCCCCCTACCTCCCAGGACTTTTGTTATTGAATTGCTACATAGTGTATCTTAGCCTAATTGAACTCATTACTTAAGGGACTACTCTGTCTACACAAGTATTCAGGAAATATTATTCCTGAATAACCATGTGTATATTCTTATGCTGGAACAAGAGTGGGCTAGCTAATAAACCCAGATAAAATAATGAATAAACATGTGCTAAAAGATGTTCTGGCAGCTTCACAGGATCTGGAAAACCCTCTCAGAAAACCTACAAGGAACAATTCTCTTTTCACACATGAAAGTTGGTAGAAGAAGCCCAGATTTCCAGAAGCATGAGACATGAACTACAAAACCATGTAAGATGGGTCAAATTCCTAATGGAAAGAGAGAAAGATGCTGAAAGGAGTGGTCTCATAGAGTCAATTCTGGTTACTTTAGCTACGTAAAGGCAGGATAGAAGATGCCTCCACCTAAAAGTATATTTTACTCCTCTCCAAAGAAATGTTTGCCCTCGTAGGCTTTGACAGTCTCCTTGAACTGACCATGGCCAGGGCAGGAGGCCAGGAACTGCCCCATCAGCCAGCAACATCTTCATGGGCAGTTTTGACATGGGCTGAGGGACACACTCCCATTCAATATCCAAGCAGGATTGTGGGACCAAAGGCCAATCCTAATATTCCCTTTGGATTTAACCATCCTTTTCCAAGAGAATGAAAGCATTTGAAATTGTATGGAAGCAGCTTCTGCTGGGCCAGGTGGCCTCCAGATTGGGAATGGGTCTGTTACATACAGAAATATAGATATATCTTGATTATCTTACGTTTGTTCCAGTATGTACTGTGACTTGTAACAGAAAAAATTATGGTTAACAAAAAAGACAAGTACCTTGCTCTGATGAAAAAGGGATGATACAGACACTATAGCTATTTGATTTTGCTCATACCAGTGTAAATTAGGAGTGATCTGCAGAAATTAGAATATCTCTGCTCAGTAAAAGAGATTAATCCTTTCACAGACACAATTATCAGGATGTGCTAAGGGTCATTTTCTTTCCTGTTTCGGAGACCTATGGTAAGCTTTAGAAATAATAAAATATTCCAGTTTTTTTTAAGACCATGGAATAGGGATAAACTGGAAATGTGCTTGGGATATTCACACACACTAAAATTGACTAGATGATATTTCTGGTTTCAGGACCTCCTCCACCTTAACAACTGAGCTTGAATAAGTATTTCCTGAGCTGATGAGAAAGTCTAACAAGAAGCTGAACCCAGGGACACGCTGCTCGGCTTCCCCCAGCTTCTCTTGACTTCAGATAAATGAATCCTTGAAAAAAAATAAGGCTCATTAGGGAGCTACTAACAATTAGGTAATGTTCATTGTCTAGAAGTATGTTTTTGTTTCCTTACTACGTATATTTTTAAAATCTAGTATCTTAAATTCTTGTATTTTCTGTTGTATTTAATTCTGGTACTGTTTGTCCTTAACATCACTATTGTCATGATATCTATATTGGTTGCTTTTCATGTGGTAAAAGATCTTGTTATTTTTCTCCCATTTAGCACTAGAGATATAAAGGCAGAAAGAAAAAGCTACTTATTGTACTCATTTGAGCTTTACTTCCATCTTGGCATTATATGTGAATTGTTCCACTGAAATAACAGCAAAATTTAATAACTCATTACAATTTACTTGTTGCATAGAAAACATTAGCCACTAAGTAAATGTTACTATGATGCAGGTTTTTGGGAAAAGTAATATGCTGCTATTTTTAAAAAGTATGGAAAACCATGATCAGCCTAAAAACATCTCCAGCTATAAAGGAACTAAGAGTGGAACTGGTTATATGTATAAAAAGTCCAAAAGCTGAGGTTAATAAACCTGAACGCTCAATATGTGAGTGTGCAGTAATCCCTGATGGACAAACATTTTAAAATTCTTCCAAGTTTCAGGGTGCTGAATTTCGCTTCATTGTGCAGTATCTTCTACTCACAGAAATGAGAGAAATTAATTGGAATTAGGTGGAGATATAAGTAGTGACAATACGACCTGGCCCCAAAAGTATAAAAGAAATTAATCTCAACATAATACAAAGGTCGATGTGTGAATTGGGCAAATCTAACACTACCTTAAAAGAAAACATGTGAAGAACATGGTCATGTACAGGAAGACAATGAAACCAAAGAAATGAGCATAGCAGAACTACTTTGCAGAAAAGAAAGAGAAGATATATTATCACAGGGGAAACAATGGCAAACTGCTTCCTGAAGATAGTAGGGTTTGGGGAAGAGGTAAGATGTAGGCTGCAGAGACTACCAGGCTCATTTAATCTACCTTCTGTGAGGCTGGAATTGCAGCTATTGCAATCAGATGCTTGATAACATACTAAAAAAAAATTTCTTTCAATGAGTAATACTGGTTGGCATGTGTCATTAGTTTATCTAGGGTAAATTGTGGAGCACTGGGCTGCCCAGTGTAAGGGAAAGTACCACAGACTGGACCAGATTGCTGCCAAATATTGGCATAGGTGTCACATTCAATGACACAAGAAACGTGAGAAACTGTTTCAAGATTTAACTGAATATTCTTTAAGAACATTTCCAAAATGCACAGGAAAATCAATTCTGCTACCCATTAGATGCATTAGCTAATGTCTTAGTATAAAACCCATTGGTTTCAGTAAGCCTGTTTGGAATGGGATAATGGCAGATTAAAACCCAGGTGAAGGACTAAATGTTAACTGTGAAGTGATCTAGAAGGCTATGTTGGGAAAAGTCATTTAATAGAAAATGGGCAGAAGAAAAGGCAAGTCCCAATCAAAAGACTGCAAAACTCTTACCTGAAAAGGTATATTCCCCTGTTTAAGGTATCTGTTCATAACTGTTCTTACAAGGGTTGTTTAAAAAGCAGAAACCTCCTATATCATGCCTATTATTGAGAGTATAAAGTGATAAAAACCTCCTGATGACCACATCCTTTTATGTGCACATTTGCCGCACACAACAGGTAACTGCATATGGCTTTCAGCATAGGTGTTCACTTACACCCTCCACCACCAGCCTATCTTAAATACAATACTTATGTTACTATATCTATAGGTCCCATATTAACTGTGCACTGTAGCAGAAAAAGTGCCAAGTGTTGGACAAAATTGGCTGAGCCACGAGTGAAATTAACACCCGAGAGAGGCTGGTAACCAGAACGAGGTGGTGGAGAGATGTCAGTAATGTGCAGAGAGAAAAGAGACATTCTCTAGGCTAGATTCACCCACCATTACTCACACCTTTACTCTGTGATGC
Source organism: Manacus candei (assembly GCF_025592945.1). Taxonomy (NCBI): domain Eukaryota; kingdom Metazoa; phylum Chordata; class Aves; order Passeriformes; family Pipridae; genus Manacus; species Manacus candei. Next base: position 7,427,476 of record NW_026138097.1, read on the forward strand.
GCCTGAGTGAAATCAGCCAGACTAACATCACTAAAGACAACTTTTACAAAGCTAAACCAAAAACTTTCTGTATAATCAAATAAAACAGTCAAGAGTATCAATAGAATTAACTGAGTTAATATATTTAGCACATGAACAGTTGATAAAGAGGCTGTTCAACACAGTACTGTAAATCAGATACCTGTACAAAATATTAACTATAGTTTGCCAATCTGGGAAACAAATTACTTTCTGTTCAGCATCCCAATGATAGTAAGCATTACCTTTGAAATTAAACAATGTTTAAGTTAAATCTGAAATGCGCAACACTTGGAGCAAAATATGCCACACATGGTTTGAAAGAAATTCTAAGCAGCTAAAGAAATTTAAAACATACACTTTTTATAGGTATATAGATATATTATATATTGGTCTATAATAACATATACACACACATGTATTTTAATGTTTAGCTTTAATAGCAAAAAGTACAGTAGAATTCCACTGATAGCAAGATTTGAATCTAGATTATCCACAGAAAATTGGTGCGCTTTTTCTGAAAATCAATACAAGCTCAAAACAAAATGTGATACCAAATAATTCTCTGCCATGACCTAAAACTGATAATCAGTTTGAATACTTAAATAACTGAATTAAACCCTATAGTAATCAAATAGATAGCTGATAATGAAATATCTCCCTTGCAAAATGTTACTGAGTAAAATTTTGTATGAATCCCAGCTAGATGAGTGTACAACATTTAGGGTAAGGCCTTTCAGTTCTGACTGATCTCATATATACTACTGGAGTACAAATAATAAATAATAGCACATATACTGTAAACTCTCTAAAATCAGTGATAATACCAAGCATTTTCCTTCTTTGAAAAATTGTACAAACATAAAACCATTCCTCACAACACCCTCGTGAGGTAGGTACAAAAGTGTTACCCCATCTTACTGATAGGGCAACTCATCCCGATACTACAAGGTGCTAGCTGAAGCTGCAAGGGGAGTTCGGTCCCTGATTCCCAGAGGCCCCAGAAGTATCTCATTCTCAAGCAAAATCTGAGTCTATTTACTGACTTGCCCACATCTTCAAACTATGCCAGTGGCATAGCCAAACACTGTTGGCTTTTGTATTTGTCCCTTTGTCAATTGAGACATTCTCCCTTTGAAAAAATAAAATACTATACACTGGTGTTGCAACATGCACAAACATGTATTTTCCTTTTCATAAATCTGCTGATACCTTTAATATCTGCAAAGGGAAGGGATTTCCCTGTAAGTGCCAACCTTGTGTAGCAGAGTCATAGCAAGAGTCTCCCATTCTTCTAAGTAAAAATTACAGCTTCTTTTACTCATTTATGTGAATACACTGATAACTTGTATGATGACATCAAATTGTATATTAAGGGACACAGCTATATTTTTTTTTAGATTCAGCTTTCAGGATCTCCTTTAAAACTGGGATAATCCTGTGGAATGTACTAAAATATATATTTTATGTATAGTTGCCTCTTTTTAAAAATAAAGTCCAGAATGTTTTTGCTTAGACATACTTTAAAATAGACTGTATAGCTAGCCATTGTTTTGATAATAAGTGAAGTAAAGCAAGACATCTGGTCCTGGAAGCAGTCCCTTTTGCACCAGAATAAACCTAGAGTATCTCCACTGAAGCCCATGGAGCTTCAGTGGTATAAAAGCAGGCACAGTGAAGTTAGGATCAGTATTTCCATCCTCCTGTCCATCTGCAGCTGCCCTAGACCAGCAACACTAACAAACTTCATGCCTTCATCTGGAGGATGGAGTGTGAATGGCATGTTTATTAGCAAATCCTGTGAGCTATGCACATACCTGATCACATCACTGAAGACTTCATCATTCATTATGCTAGTGTTACACAAAGACGTAAAAAACAGGCAGCTCTTTTGACCTCTGCAGAATTAGAGAAAAAGGAAAAAATAAAACACAGTATCTTCCAAACGACAGAGTACATGCAGAGAAGTAAATTAAAGACAACACAAATACAGTACAAATGCAGCTTTTGAAAAACAAAGTATTTGCCAAGAGAGAAAGGACAAAACGGGTAAAGGGACAGAAAATATATTGAGGACTAATATATACAAAATGGAAAAAAAATGGATACAAATTTAGTTATGTCAATCATTTGTCATAAATGCTCTCTTTTTAATAACTCATGGGAAAAATTTAATTGAAGAGTTTGAAAGCCTTGCTGGAATTTTCATGTAGTAAAATAACCCTCCCCTCAAAAAATCATAACCAGCAATTTTTCTAAACATACAGAATTCCTACATGGTTCTATTTTTAAACATCTGTAATTCAACAGACTTTGACCATTTTTATCTGTGTAGCACATTTTATTACTTCATGTGTTCCTATAATAAAAATAAATAACCCATACATATTTAAAAATAATACCATTCTGCTTTCATCCTTTTTTTGGGGGGGGGGAGGAGGGGAAAGCAGGTAATTTTCCTCTCGTGTTTCGAACAGAACCGTAACTATCAGTGCTCCTTTGCTTTCCTCCTCTTTTGCATATCATGTTTTCTCTCAGCAAGGCTCAGGGACGTAGATGCAGGAAGAAAAGCACAAACCTATCACTGCTGTTGAGTCACCTGAGGGAACTCATACCTTCTTTGGGTTCATCTTATAAAACACAGTATCTTCATAACAAGGCCACTGAAAGATGATTAATACAGATTTTTCTCTTTTATTTATCTTTTGTCCGTTTTAAATGCAACAGGCATCCAACATCGGAATATAACAGCTTGAAGGTTACTTGAACATACAACTTTTTTTTGCAGGAGATACTTAATCACATGCCTAACCTTAAGAATGTAAATACTTTCATTTAAATCAACGTGAAAAAATAATTTGGTTAAAGTTAGACATGCTTTGAGAAATTAGGGTCTTGAAAAAAAAGATGAAACAAAATCATAGGTTTAAATGTACAGGTTATGTCATTTGGAATGAACGGATGCGAGTTGTCAATTTTTTTCCTTTTTGTTTTATTTTAGAATTTGAACTGCTCCTGATAAATTTGTTCCCAGATTTTATTGTGCAGTATATTGTGGATATTAGGCAGATGAAAAGGAGGTTTTTTCAGTAGAGAATACACGATAAGTGTTCAGAAAGCAGTTAATTTGAAAGAGTAGTCCTTCCAAAGTCTGTTTTCCCCACTCCAAAATATTTTTTTTTTGTTTTGGTCGTTTTGGTTTTTTTTGTTCTACTGTCTTGCGATAAATGCTCTAACGATTTATTTTCATGGGAAAAGAGGTTTTAATAATTCTATCCCTTTGCACTGTTAATATAAATTAGAAAAACATTTGAATATAAGGTGTCGACCTTATTCTGAGTTTCAGATGCGATGATTAGAAGTCATTGACACCAATCTACCACAAGTGACCTTAGTCTCATATCTTGCTCTGTTATTAGAATAATCAAGGAACGCAATTCAGAAATAATATTACATCCTGCATTTTATTCAATTCCATATGACAAAAATAGTAACCTAGACTAAGACATCCATTTCAATCAGTAGATGTGTCAAGCCAACAAGATTTAATAATAAAAAATATTGGATCTAGGTAACAATTCCCAGCTGTTTCAGGGAGGCTCCTAGCCCTACATGGTATCACAGTATAAAAATAGTGTCTCTCTTCACCATGCAGAGAGGAATGGCCTAACCCTGAATACAAAATGGGGTCAGTCTTACTGTACCATCATCAACCATCTTATTTACAACACTTTACAGATTTTTTCTTTTTTTCCTTTTTTGTTTTTTCTTCTCTTTTTTTTTTTCTTTCCTTTTTTTTTTTTTTTAAGTTATACACATCCTTTAGGGAACAGAGATAACACTAGATGGTACCAAATACTAACAAAAAAAAAAAGTCACACCAAAAATTACACAGATAAATAAAAACATTCAATTGCTGAATCCAGCAACATTAAGCCACCTCAGTTTGTTGGTTTTTTGTTTGTTTTTTTTTTTTATGCTTGGAAACACCTCTAACCACCCACACACTGTGGCAAAAAATGATGTTATATTGTAGAGGTGTTACAGACACAAAATTTTTCTTATGTAGAGAGATACATATATCTATATATCTCTACCTCATCATTGTAGAAAATGGAGCTGTAGAGTTCATTGTTCATTTCCAACAGAAACAAACAGCTAAGTCTTTGAACCTCTTTTCACTCCATTATGTGATGGCAGAAATAGTCCATCCTCTTACAGTAACGGTTTCTGTTGTATAAGAAAGATTGTCCTATTTTTCAGTATCAACTGAGAAGACCTCACTGTCTGATTCGTTCTTCAGGGGCATAAAACTCCTTGCGCTGTTACCCAGCTACCCATAATGTCCCTCAAGCAATTCTGCTGGACGGAAGTTCATAGTGTCAGCTCCACCATGCTTGTAATGCACAAAAATGAGGTAGTACACAAAACATTTACTGTTCAAGTTTTGATTAAGCCCCAGTCTCCTCAGCATCCCCAGCCTAACTTATGAGTGGAACCATTCCCTTTGTTTACTTGGTGTCATTTCAACAATGCAATCAACATAAAATTATATTTGATTAATCAGAGTACATTGTGCTTTGGAGAAACCTGAAAAGATAATCAGACAGAGTTGGAAATAAATACAGAACATTTGTATGTTACTACTGCTCATGCTGCCTCAAAGTTCTTATTTTGTTCTAATATTATTAGGCAGTTGGTATCTTTCTCATGGTTATGTGTGAAAAAGACAGAAAAGATTACAGTAAAATTAAACCTACAAAATGTTCTCCTTCCTCTATCCTAGACTTGTATTAATATCACACTCCTAAGATAACTGTATCAGAATTCTGTCGGAGGCGGTCACGCTTTTAAGTGGGCTTCGTAGAAAAGTTAAAAGAATCATTTCCTTTTAAGAAATGGCAGGCCCCATATTTCCTAAGGATCTGACAGTTCTCTGCAACTTTTCTGCTTAATTAATAGAGATCTCTCATTGTTTGACCTTAGAAAACAAGAAACTGCAACAGGGTCCTCCTCCTTATTCCTTACGTCAAAGTATTATTTATAAAATAGATTACATTTTTGTTCAGTTTCAAATTATAGACAAACCTCCCTAGTACAAAATACTAAAAGTGCAATAGTATAAATTAAGAGTTTGCAACCACATTATACAAACATTACCTTTTTATTGTACAGCTTTTATGACACAAAGTATTTACTCACAACTGTTTATAATGTTGTGAATAATTTATGGTGCTAAGGTTTGTCTGTAACTTGTTTTCCAATCATTGAGCTAAAATCCACACTACAATTTTTTCATTTAATAGAACAACTGTCCACATAGCAGCTACAAATATTTAAATAAAAAAAGGTTTGTTACTGACAGGTACTTGCACATGAAAAGCATGCTATCTTTCCCAATAAAACTTCACAATTTTGCCTGCATTGAAATAAACCACTTATTCATAGTAAAACAGAACTTGCTTAAAAAAAAAAAATCACATAGCCAGATGTATTTTGCAGTACAAAAGCTTCATTTAAGTTTGGGGCTAGTATATTGTCTGTTACCCGCATAATCTTAACATTATAAATACTACAGACAAGGATACTGTAATAATACACAGCATTGGGGTACTAAATCACTTATTTAAGATTAAGATTCCTAAAAACATAGTCCAAGTTTCTAACTAATTTGAACAAAACCAGCAAATAAGTGTGACAGAATGCTGTAATGAAGCCCCCCTTTCTCAGGTAATAGTAAGTTTTGTAAGAAGCGAAGTGGATATAGACTAGCCTCTTTCTGTTTCTAATGAAGTTATCCTGTGACTGGTTTGTTTGTTTTCTGTTAAATTAAAAGGTTTCAAAGTTCTCAGTAACAGTCAAACTCACTGTTGAAAGAAGTACCATGCAGATCTTGCAAGACAACTTTTCAGCAGCCATAGAGTTATGTATTTCTGCTATGGGTAAAACTTTAAAGGGAACCTATGCATTTAGGTCAGGAAACTAATGCTTAACTTCAAAAGCTGTACATGGAACAGGACAAGTGTTGTGTAGAGTAGTGGTCCAACAGTTACTCAGAATGAATGCTTTTAATTTATGCCAATCTCTTTATTATCCTCAATAAATCTGGTGAATGGACGACTGGCTCCCGTTTCAGAACTTGCTTTGTCCAGACTGACAATGGGAGGGCTGCTGCCCGTGCGAGATTTGTCCATGCCACCGGTAAGGTTACTTAGAGGTGGGATGGCACCTCCGCCTAGACTTACTGGGAGCTGAGGAATGCCTCCGTTCTGTATGACAGAAATCTCATTGTTCTTCATAGCAAGTCCGTTAGTGATAGCTGCAGCATATTGGTTCCAAAAATTGGGGTCAACATTCATGGCCCGAGCTGCCAAATCCTTCTGGAACATCTCGGAGAACTTGAGTGCATCGCCACCAAGCAAAGCCATGGGGTTTTCCACAGAGAGGCGGCGGCCGCGGCGTGCAGGGGCGTTATTCCACATGTGAGTCCCCATGTGCACCTGCAGAGTAAACAGGGACAAGAAGCACCCTCAAGTTAGCACATTCTGAAGAGGTGTCTGGCCTGAAATGATGTTACTTACAGTTGCACTTGCTTTTTAAAAGAAATGCCTTTTAATTCGCATTGAAAACAAATCAATTCCAGTTAAGACACAATTCTAAAGTCCAGTCAGCCCACACAAAGAAAACCCAGTTCCGTAGTAGATTTTCAATGTGCATTTGCTTCTTCTCAGTGAAAACAAACACCGTGCTGCAAGACTAAAGAGTACATAGTCTCTGAGGTTAGACAATTTCACATGCAAGCTGGAAGTCCTCACATGCTGAAGATTACCAAGGGCGTTATTTGTACTAGGAGATGGGTGTTTTTTCCTGCCCTTCCCCTTTTTTTCTTCTTGTTCTACTTTAATAGTATTTTATCTCATGTCAGAGGCACAAATTACTTTGCTAAATTTAATATTTTTAAAAAGGACATTTAAACACATATTCCCCAGGCTGTGTCCTGATGGTTAACCAGCCTGCAGGAATAAGAGCCATCAGTCCCATAGTAAGTTGCTGTCAATCTGTGAGAAACCGCTTTCCAGTCTGCAATGGCTGCAAAGCAGAATAGGAAACAGAAACTGGGGAGGCACCCAAGGAGCTGAGCAAGCTCTCCGTTTCTGGTTTATAGTGAGGTTGTTTTGCATTGATGGTCCGTAAGAACTGCCAGAATGTGTCCATCAGCTGAATGGGTGTGCCTTTACATCTGTCAGGAGAACTACAACATGCCTGCATGTACACCTGGAACCAGTTTTAAAGTTCGCATCACTGCACAGCTGCTTTCCAGTCCCTATCGTCAACACAGTGGAAGCATAATGACCACCACTGTACAGCAAGCATTTCCTTGAAGTTCCCTTCTCACTTGTCTTTGGGACAAACACTAGGCATTAAGATCTGCTGAGTTCAAGCGCAGTGCCTTAAACCCCCCTCCCCAAGCTTTTACAGTTTCATGTGGCCTCTTACCTTAAGATTCCCCTTTGTGGTAAAAGCTCTACCACAGATTGTGCAACCAAACGGTTTTTCACCGGTATGGGTGCGCTCGTGTATCTGCAGTGCACTTGCTGAGGAGAAGGTCTTCCCGCACGACTGACAGTTGTGCTGCTTGGGAGTCCGGCGAGGGGGGGGCGCCAGCATAGGGGTGATCCCCGGACTCATCACTGTCTGTGGTGCAGCAGGAACCTGGATTCCAGCTGGAAGCGAGGGAACCTCACCCAAAGAGATCGGCTTGCTGTGACCATTCACTTCCATTTTGATCATGGTAGGTGCTGTACTGGTGACCAGGCTAGGAGTACTTTGGCTGGGACCTAGAGTAAAGTTGGGTTCAAATAACTGAGAAGGCAGCTCTTTTAATTTGTGCGTCAGTAAGTGCTGTTTTAAATTACCCATAGTGGAACACCCACGACTGCAGACTGTACAAACAAATGGACGTTCTTTAGTATGGCTGCGGTAGTGAATTTCCAATGCACTCTTAGAAGCAAAAGGCTTGCCACAGATATTACAAACAGTACGTTTAAACTTACCACGTTCTCTGTTCAGGAACAGCAGACTAAAAGGAGCCTCCTCTTTGATGACCGGTCTTCCTGGGTTGGTGGATGTCAGATCTAATGCGCCTCCATTTTCAGTTGTGGGCAGTGGACTGTCTGGTTTTTCTGTCTTTAGTTGTATTTCTTGTGGCTCTTCCTGGTTACTGAGACCAGGGGACTTTGATCTGAAACTTTCACTATTGCTATTTACAGGAGACAAAGCCTGCATGGAGGAAGAAGATTCTGACATTGCAGGGCTGCCTGCACTCTGGCTTTCGAGATCACCAACGGCAGATGAGGAGTCATTGCTCAAATGGTCACTTTCCCCTGATCCATTTTCTATGGATTTTAAACTGGTCAGCTGCTGACAGTTCATGACAGAATCAATCATTTTCATTTGATTCTCCAAAGCAGCAATACTAGAGATCACAGAAGGTGGTGAAGAAGGGCATGACCCAGAGTAAGAGATAAGGGGCTTGGATGAGTCACTAGCTGTGTCCTTTAGTTCTGGGTCCTCTTCCATAGAATTTTCATCAATGTCATCATCGAAGTTGCTCAGTGTGTCAACATTCTTTTCATCATAGGAAAGCTCTGAGTCCATGGCGTCCTGGAAGCCCTCTGGTAGTGGCGTGTTTGGAATTTGCCCACCCATATGCATACGAATGTGCTGCTGAAGAACAACTGCATTTGTAAATTTCTTCTGACAAATGGGACACGAGTGCTGTACTCTAAGTGGTGGCTTCGCTCGATGAACTCCAAAATGTGTTTTTAGATTGCCTTTTGTAGTAAAGGCACGTCCACAAATTTTGCATTTAAATGGTCTTTCTCCTGTATGTGTTCTGTAATGCATCTTGAGAGCACTCTGACAACTAAGCACACGGTGACAAATGACGCATTGATTTGGATCTGTCATCTTCTTATCAATGTTCTCCACTAGCTGTTGTAGTTTTGAGGTTTCTGACGTTTGCATAGAGTCTAGCAGACCACCAAATGGAAACTTTGCCTTAAACTGGTCAGACACTACTGGAAGCACAGGGTTTGGGAGGCTTGTTGCAACGCTACTGTCTGTAACAGCAGTAGGAATTGAAGACGTGGAAGCTGCAGAAACTTGCCCACCTGCAGAAAGGTCCCCGAGCCGTGTGCTCGTGGGAGGCAGAGTGACAGGTTCTGTCTTGGTCAGAGATGAGCCACTCTGAACAGGCTGTGGGGATTCAGCAGATGCTGGAACCCCTGACTCAGAAGTGTTGAGGCTGGGGGATAGAGAAGTGCATTCGCTGGAAGCAGGAGAAGGCCTCTGGGGTGACCTGCTCATAGGAGTGATACTTGGAGAATCTCCGTAACTGTTCACACCAGGTATAGTGGGGGGCAGCTGGAGCCCAATGGAAGTTGGGACTGTTGGTAAAACAGGTTTGCTGTCTAACCATGTTGTGACCGGCTTTTCGGGGGGCAGAGACATCCCATATGGGATTCCAGAGCAGGTGGGCACATTATCGAGGTATTCTGGAACAGGATAAGGGTTCATCTGAATATGAGGGTATTTCTCTTTATGTCTCTGAAAATGAACTTTCAGGTTGCCCTTCGTGGAAAAGCGGTTTCCGCATATGTTACACTTAAAAGGTCTTTCGCCTGTATGCGAGCGGAGGTGAATTTGTAAAGCACTGTCACTTCCAAAGACCTTGGCACAAAATCGGCATTTGTGTTTAAAAAAGGGATCCTCGGAGCTTGACTTGGGTTCAAACACTGACACATTTGGTGGCTTTCCTTTGCGGTGCTTCATAAGGGCAGACAGAGGATCGAGGGCGTTAGCTGTTGCAGCAATGCTAACCAGCGGATTGGGGAAAATCACACTATTTGATGAAGTCTGAGGTAGAAGTGGGTTTGGCAGGCTGGACACTGAGGTGAGGCTTCCATGTCCTATTGAAGGTGGAGTCGAAGCATTCTGGGGCTGCG